>NW_012115500.1:843066-846814 GCF_000951035.1 Colobus angolensis palliatus | reverse complement strand
ACATATATCCTCCTCATCTTACAAAGAAAATGATGGGATTAAGAGATTAAAGACAGACATAAGAAATTACAAAAGTATAAATTTTGGAGAACTAACAAAATGTCCATGAAATCTTTATATTTTATGTTTTTCTGTTGTGGCTCCAGCCAGTCCCTCTGTTCAAGGTCCCTGACTTCTCGCAACATTTTTTCTCCCTTTTCCTCTATATAAATGTGCCATGGCGATGAAGGCTTGTCCGTTCTCTCGATTTTGGCATAGGATTCTTTGACTGGTCCAGCACACTAAAAACAAACCGATTAAACAGAGACACATAATTCCAAAATTTACTGCAGTAGAGTTTCTAATAGACTTAATCTAAGTCGTGGGGTTTAATCCATAAAGATTTCTTTTTTTTGTCACTTGATCTAACGCCTCAGCTCCAGGCACAATATTTAAATGACTTTGAGAGGCTTCAAAAATTTGTTGTTTTAATTTAGAAATGTCTAAAGTGAGATTATCTTCTCTTCCCTGTAGATGGCATTTTACCACGTCCCAGTGATGTTTAGACTCATTATAAACTTGGGGTGTAATAAAATCTGAAGTATTCCAGTCACACTGTAACTGGAAACGATGTTCCAAGCTCATGAGCCTATCTCCCATCCAAATGACAGTTTGTCTAAGATTATTAATTTGATTTGCCAATTTTTGATCGATACCAGATTGTTAATTCCATAATCTTGTGGAATTCTTTTGCTAATTGTCAACCAAGTTTACTGGCTGAACACAGGAGTGCAATGCAACTCCTGCCACAGGGCTGTAGCTGTGACTGCAAAGTCTTGTAAATAGTTTACCTGTGGTTTGAGTGACATTCTGCTTACCAAGTGATAACTAAATTTACTGATGGGATTGAGAGTAGGTACTTCTACCAACTAATTTTGGATAGCAGGCATTAACCATCCTGGTGCTCTCCTTAGGCAAATAGGAGGATAATGATATCCAATGGAAATATTTATTATCATTTCTTTTTTTCTCTGGTTAGGCAGGGCAACAATCATCTGTGGGACCAGGTACCTACACACTATTATTAACATATATTTTTCATGTGACTGCCCGAATTAAGGGTGGGAAAGGCACATAAGCCCAGTAGGTATAATTAGCTGCAGCTACTCCTGCAGGCATGGGGAGACTTACCACCGTTGATACAACTATTAAAGCTGCAAGCAGCATTTTTCTGAGGTTTGTGTCACATTTGTGCTAGCTAGGCTTTTTCTAGCTAACAATATCAGCTTCTTTAACTGTGCCTAGGTTGGCAGCTCTGCCTTCTTGGTGTGTGGTGACTTTATCTGTTTTTCTAATATCACCACTTGATTTATCCTGCGAGTCAATGGTGCTCGATTGTGGTGTTTCCGTCTCCGTGGAGGTGCTTTTCTTTGCATCTCTGATGGGTTCACTGTAGAACTTCAAATGTCTAGTGGGTATCCAAATAAGAAGCTGATTTTCTCCTAGTGGAACACAAGCAAAATAAACCTCTTCCCCAGGTTATCACCTTCCCTATTTCTCATGTCCTATTTTTGTTGTAACAAAGTAAACAGCTGGTTTAACTGATTATCCATGCTATATTTAATTAGAGCTGTCTCAACATCCTTTGTAGCCTGTACTACATATGCAGAATCTGATATAATATTAACAGGTTGATTAAAAACTTCTAACACTGTAATGATTGCAAACAACTCTGCTCTTTGAGCAGATTGATATTGAGTTTTGATTACTAGCTCTTTTGGCCCTCTGTAAGTCACTTTTCCATTGCTGGAACCATCAGTAAATACTGTCAGAGCATTTTCTAAAGGTTTATGTCTGGTAATTTTAGGTAAAATCCAAGTAGTCAATTTTAAAAACTGGAAGATTTTTGTTTTTGGGTAATGATTATCAATAATTCCTACAAAATCAGCAAGGCCAATTTGCCATGCACCAGAATTGATAAAGGCTCATTTAACTTGTTCCTTGGTTAAAGGAACAACTATTTTGTCTGGGTCATTACCACACAATTTTATTATTTGTAATCTTGTCTGACCAATTAATGTAGCCATTTGATCCAAGTACAATGTAAAAGTTTTAATTGTACTGTGAGGAAGGAATGACCACTCCACAAGATCAGTATTTTGAAAAATGATGTCTTTTGGAGAATGCACAGTGGCAAAAATTTTGACAAATAGTTGGACTATTAAGCATTCCCTGAGGTAAAACTTTCCTCTGAAACCTGGTGGCTGGTTCTTGATTATTTATGGCTGGTATAGTAAAGACAAATTTTTTTACAATCTTGCTCTGCCAGAGGAATGGTAAAAAAGCAATATTTTAGATCAATTATAATTAAAAGCCAGTCTTTTGGGATCATGGCCGGAGAGGGCAATCCAGGTTGGAGAGGCCCTATGGGTTGAATTACAGCGTTTATGGCTCTTAAGTCCATTAACATAGGCCATTTGCCTGATTTTTTTTTTTTCTGAACTGCAAACACAGGAGAATTCCAGGGTGAGAATGAAGGCTCAATGTGTCCCTTTTCTAATTGTTCCTTTGCTAATAAACGTAAAGCCTCCAGTTTTTGTTTAGGTAGCGGCCACTGATTTAAAGCAATGACAGAGATATCTGCTCCTGTGTCTACCAACCCTTCAAACTGTTTTTCTTGAATAATGGCCTTACACACAGGTCTGCTCTCAGAGAACAGACTTGCCCAATATGCAGCCTTTCCTGCCGGATCAGTGCTTCCGAACCTTCCTGTAATTGATTATTGTCAACATTTTGCGTTGACCGAGCCATTACCGGCTCTGCTACACATTTACAGTGTGAACTTTCTTTTCCTTTCCGGGATTTTATCCCTGCCTCTTTCTCACAATCTATTGCACAGCTTTTAGGGACATCAGAAATTGAAATGTTATCTTCTTCTGTTTGCAATGGTTCTAAAGCTACTTTAACAATGATCCAATCATTCCATACTGTAAGTGGGATGATTTTACCTTCCCTACTTGCTTGTTTTAATTCTTTGCCAATTTTTTCCTAATCTTTTAGATCTAAAGTTCCCTGTTCTGGAAACCACGGACAAAACTGTTCTATTGTTTGAAAGAGCGTAATTAGATTTTTGGTAGACACTTTAACTCCCCCTCTTTTTAAGAGAATTTTTATAAAGCTGCGATAAGAGGCATATTTACTTTTAGCTTGCCCCATCGTTACCTTAGGTTCTTCCGAGCGCACAGGCTTACCGCAAGGCTGACTGTAGACGCACTCGGGAGTCTCTCGTCGACTTGTCCTCAATGACCACGCTCCAGCGTACCTTCACCTTAGAGAAAAGCTCCCACATTGGGCACCAGATGAAGGAGTGGCCTGCCCCTCCACATCTGTGGGTGTTTCTCGTTAGGTGGAACGAGAGACTTGAGAAAAGAAATAAGACACAGAGACAAAGTACAGAGGAAGAAAAGCGGGGCCTAGGGGACCGGTACTGTGCTTACAGAGGACCTACACCGGCCCTTCAGAGTTACTTTAACTTTCAGTGGGCTCCGGGTGCAACGGCCGCCTCCCGTCCGCCTGCTCCCTCCCGCGGCTCAGCCCGGGGGGCTGAGGCCTGCGGCCCTGAGAGGTACGGAATATCAACAAGAAGTTATGTCAGTCACAGGCGCGCTCCAGAAATCTGGGTCAGAACAAGTTATGTCAGTTGCAGGCGTGCTCCAGAAATCTGGGTCAGAATAAATTCAGACAAGAATCAGATGAGAGCCAGGGGACG
>NW_012115500.1:837418-841384 GCF_000951035.1 Colobus angolensis palliatus | reverse complement strand
CTGGAAGTTTGGAATGTTTACACTGGGCCCTGGAAGTGGAGGCATATGGGGGGATGTGATGTGTCGGGCTCAAGGCTGTGATATATGGAGGAATGCGTTCTTTCAACAGCTAAGAGGAGCCTAAGGAGACACGATGACTAAATGTAATGTGGTATGCTGTTTGGGCTCCTGGGGCAGAAAAAGGACCTTAGGTAAAAACTAAGGAAATCAGAATAAAGTATGGGCTTTAATAAGATGTTAATAATAGGAAAAACTGGGTGTGGGGTAAATAGGCACTCTGTACTATCCTCACAATTCTTCTGTAAATCTAAAATGTATTTTTTTTTTGAGACGAAGTTTCACTCTTATTATCCAGGCTGGAGTGCAATGGCGTGATCTTGGCTCGCTGGAATCTCTGCCTCCTGGGTTCAAGCGATTCTCCTGCCTCAGCCTCCCAAGTAGCTGGGATTACAGGCACCTGCCACTACGCCTGGCTGATTTTTTACATTTTAAGTAGAGACGGGGTTTCACCATGTTGGCCAGGCTGGTCTTGAACTCCTGACCTCAGGTGATCCTCTTGCTTTGGCCTCCCAAAGTGCTGGGATTACAGACAGGCACCACCACACCAGGCTAATTTTTTGTATTTTTAGTAGAGACAGGATTTCCCCATGTTGGCCAGGCTGATCTCAAACTCTTGATCTCAAGTGATCTGCCCTACTTGGCCTCCCAAAGTGTTGGGATTACAGGCATGAGTCACCATGCCCAGCCAAAACTTTTAAAGGATGTGCTTTAGGAAGAAGATATATGATCACAGAAGGGAGTTCTGGGGAAAATGCAGACTGACAAGATTTAAAAAGCTATTAAAAGAGAAATTAGGTTGGGCATGGTGGCTCACACCTGTAATCCCAGCACTTTGGGAGGCCAAGGTGGGCAGATCACCTGAGGTCTGGAGTTTGAGACCAGCCTGACCAATATGGAGAAACCCCGTCTCTACTAAAAATACAAAATTGGCTGTGTGTGGTGGCGCATGCCTGTAATCCCAGCTACTCAGGAGGCTGAGGCAGGAGAATCGCTTGAACCTGGGAGGTGGAGGTTGTGGTGAGCCTAGATCATGCCATTGCATTCCTGCCTGGGCAACAAGAGTGAAAAGAAAAATTCTCAAAAAAGAAATTAAAGATAATTGTAATTCACAAATAAATCACATAAAAGGTTATGTTTGGCTGGACATGTTGGGTCATGCCAGTAATCTCAGCACTTTGGGAGGCTAAGGTGGGCTGATCGCTTGAGCCCAGGAGTTCCAGACCAGCCTGGGCAACATAGTAAAACCCTATCTCTACAAAAAATAAAATACAAACATTAGCCGAGCATAGTGGTGCATGCCTGTGGTTCCAGCTACTTGGGAGGCTGAGATGGGAGGATCACCTGATCCTGGGTAGGTAGAGGCTGTAGTGAGTTGTGATTGTGCCACTGCACTCCAGCCTGGGTGACAATGAGACTGTCTCCTCAAAAATAAATAAAATAAAAAAGGATATGTTTAACCTTTATTAATTTTAATTTGAAGGAGGGTAAGTATCTGGGTATTATTTCTTCTATTAAGTGTAGGACTGGCTATCACATTTCTCTAACTATAAAAGTAGAGAAGGGTGGATGTAGTAAACTGTGAATAGGCCAAAGGAACGCAGAAAAAGTAGGAACTACACCAAGAACAGGAATGATGAGGAACAATGATGATCACATAGAAAATAACAAAATAGAAAGAGGGCCCAACGGTACCTCACAATAATGATCAATAATACCTCATCTTGGCCGGGCAAGGTGGCTCACTTGGGGAGACCAAGGTGAGGGGATTGCATAAGCTCAGGAGTTGGAGATCAGCCTGGGCAACACGGCAAAACTCTGTCTCTATGAAAAATACAAACATTAGCCGGGTGTGGTGGTGTGTGCCTATAGCAATAGTTACTCGGGGGACTGAGGCAGGAGGATTGCTCGAGCCCAAGAGGTCAAGGCTGCAGTGAGCCATGTTTGCCACTGCACTCCAGCCTGGGTGACAGCGACACCACATCTCTTAAAAAAAAAAACAAAAACAATCCATGGTCCCATGTTATCATTGAGGCAAATGGAGAAAAGAATTTCAATAAATTTTCCCAATTATTAATATGCAATTTTAGCAGAGACTTTTCTTGATACTGTAGAGCATATACAAAGATTTATATACAGTCAAATGGCCATACAGTTGACTTGGTTTTTTATTTTCATTTTTATTTTTTGAGACACAGTCTCACTCTGTCACCTAGGCTAGAGTGCAATCTCAGCTCACTGCAGCCTCCACCTCCCAGGTTCAAGCAATTCTCCTGCCTCAGCCTCCCGAGTAGCTGGATTACAGGCGTGCACCACTCTGCCTGGCTAAGTTTTTTGTATTTTTAGTAGAGACAGGGTTTCGCCACGTTGGCCAGGCTGGTCTCGAACTCCTGACTGCAAGTGATCTGCGAGCCTTGGCCTCCCAAAGTGCTGGGATTATAGGCATGAGCCACCGTGCCAGATTGACCTGGTTTTTATTCATTAATACCACATTGCATTAATGAAGGCTAACTGGTTGATAAATATGCAATCACTGTACAGTCAATCATCTAGTGTTTAACTGTGTACCTAGGGTCTCAGTAGTAGAATAGAGATTTATCATCCATGCCAAAAAGGAGTTTGTAGCCAAGTGTGAGAGAATGTATTCACATGAAAAGTGACAAAGAGGCAGGAAAAACGTTATTTGATGTTCTCACACCGTCCTCATCTGTAAAACTGGTGTACAGTAGTGCCCCCTTATCCTTGGGAGATACGGTCCAAGACCTCCAGTGGATGCCTGAAACCACGAATATAACTGAACTCCGTATGTACTGTGATTTTTCCTATGCATACATACCTATGATAAAGTTTAATTTATGTTAGGCACAGTAGAAATTAACAACAGTAAAACAAAAAACTTACATTATACTGTAATAAAACAAAAATCATGCAAAAATTCATAATGAAAAAGTTGAATGGATTTAGTCACATAAAAACATCAACATTTGTGATACTGAAAAAGTACTATAAATAAAAGTAAAACCAAATGAAAACTGAAATTAAAAATAAAGAGCTAGGGCCAGCCTATGGTGGTTCATGCCTGTAATCCCAGCATTCTGGGAGGCCAAGGCAGGAGAATTGTTTGAGGCCAGGAGTTCAAGACCAGCCTGGGCAACATAGCGAGACTCTGTCTCTAAAAATAAAAAAATAAAAAGCTGTTGTAGACTAGTAAGAAAAAGAAACACATCAATAGAAATATAGGCAAAGGACATGAGAAGGCATTCTGGCCAGGCACAGTGGCTCACGCCTGTAATCCCAGCACTTTGAGAGGCCGAGGCAGGCGGATCACTTGAGGTCAGGAGTTTGAGACCAGCCTGGCCAATGTGGCGGTGAAGCCCTATTTCTACTAAAAATACAAAAAAAAAAAAAAAAAAAAAAAAAAAAGCCAGGCGTGGTGGCTTGTGCCTGTAATCCTAGCTACTCGGGAGGCTGAGGCAGGAGAACTGCTTGAACATGGGAGGCGGAGGTTGCAGTAAGCCAAGATCGCACCACTTCACTCCAGCCTGGGTGACAGAGTAAGACCCCATCTCAAAAAAACAAACAAAACAAAAAACCCGAGAGAGAGAAAGCATCTACAAAAGAAACACAAATGTTTCACAAAGGTATAAAAAGATACTTAACTTCACAAACAATAAAAATCATAAAACCTGGTATATACCAAAACCTAATTCAGTGATTTTTTAATTTTATTATGTTTTTTGAGACATGGTCTCCATCATACAGACTATAGCACAGTGGCTGGTGTGATCACGGCTCACTGCAGCCTGAACCTTCCAGGATCAAGCGATCCTCCTGCCTCTGTCCCACCTACTGCTACCTTGTAGCTGGGACTACAGGTACATGCCAACATGCCTGGCTAATTTTTAAGTT
>NW_012115500.1:829087-831438 GCF_000951035.1 Colobus angolensis palliatus | reverse complement strand
ACAGGCGCCCACCACCACGCCTGGCTAATTTTTGTATTTTTAGTAGAGACGGGGTTTCTCCATGTTGGCCAGGCTGGTCTCGAACTCCTGGGCTCAAGTGATCCTCCTGCCTCGGTGTTCTAATATGCTGGGATTACAGGTGTCAGCCACGATTCCTGGCCCATAGTTTTGTTAACAGCTTCTTGGGCAGTCTCCCGGCCTATTTCCAGTGACACCAGGCTTCATTCAGTCTGTTCATCACTGTGACTGAGAGGAAAGCACTGGAATGAGTATTCATTCTGTTTTAAGCAAATTCATGGTTTCCAGGCTGAGCATCACTATTCCTAGAAGTAAAGCATGGAACTGAGTAGGCACACTGTACAGGAACACATACACGATATACAGAGAAAGTGACCCTACAGAAAACACTGCTGAGGCTACCCTACTGGTCACTCTAGAGCACACTACCTGCAACAGTCACCCAGAACATCCAAAAAATAAAGAAAAATAATGATAACTAATATTTACTAAGCACTTCCCATGTGTTCTAAGTGCTTTACCACATTCATTCATTCCTTTAATCCTTGGGGAAAAACCTGTAAGTAGGCTCCTGTCACTAGCCCCATTTTACAGGTGAGGAGACTAAAGAACAGGAAGGTGAAGTCATCTGCCAGTATGCTTGACTGCTGGAAGAGAGGGAGGCTGTGCAAGGCGAGCTGCATGTTTATAGTGCTCCTGGGTTCGTTCTAAGTCTGAGAATCACGGAGTACAGGACTTTCAGAGCTAGAGTTTTTATGTTTTACTTTTTTATGGGATGCACAAACTGCAGAGAAATGGAGTCTACGCACCGAGGCAGCAGTTTGTCACAGAAAGTGGAAGCCAGCTGGAATCCTTTTCAATCCCTTAAAAGAGATGTTCGCAGGGGCAGACTGGAGGCAAGGGTCTAGGCTAGGAGATCTTCAAACCTCTCCTTCTTTGGATTTCCCAGTAGCCTCCCACAGTACCTCATTCCAGGACTTCCATGATTACTCTGAAAAGCAAGGAATCCTAGCTTCCCAGGATGTGAGAGGGAGTCCCAGTCCTGTGGGAAGTTGTGCAAGTGAAAGAGGATGGATCCCATAGCACAGATGGCCTAGGTTTCTACCACCCAGGGCCTGGGCACATGAAGTTCCTTACCCCCCAGCCTGTTTCTTTCAGGATCTCCCTGCCAAGATGTGAATCAGCCTTTTTTTTTTTTTTGAGACAGAGTCTCGCTCTGTCACCAGGCTGGAGTACAGTGGCACCATCTTGACTCACTGCAACCTTCTCCTCCCGGTTCAAGCAATTCTTCTGCCTCAGCCTCCTGAGTAGCTGGGACTATAGGCATGTGCCACCACGCCCGGCTAATTTTTTGTATTTTTAGTAGAGATGGGGTTTCACCATGTTGGGCAGGCTGGTCTGGAACTCCTGACCTCAGGTGTTTCACCCATCTCCACCTCCCAGTCTTGAATTACAGGCGTGAGCCACCGCACCCGGCCAGACTTTTTCTTTTTAACTAACAGTTAAGGAGAATGGAATCAGTTTGTCAATGTTTCAACACATAAAAATTTAATTTATAGAGCTTATTTTTTCAAAACTAGCATTAATGAAAGAACAAACAGGAATGTTCTTCCTTATTTACAAAACTTCCCTGGGACATTATCCTAGCTACACCCACTTAATACAAAAAAATGGAAAAGCTGAACCAACCTTTTGTAATTTTTCACCTTTTTTCTTCATGTAGGAGCAAGCAAAGAAAGCTTTCTTGGCAATCGATACCAATCCCTAGGTATATTTTACATTTACTTTTTATTATAACTCATTTGGAATCTTTAAACAAGTTTCTAAAAGTGACTTGTCTAAAAGTGAATACAGACTACAGAAAACACTTGCTGCCTTTTAGCTACAGGGGCAAAAAGGGATTCAGACAGGGCCTCAGAGGCCAAGGCTACTGGACAGCTTTATCTCA
The DNA here is from genome assembly GCF_000951035.1 of Colobus angolensis palliatus. Taxonomy (NCBI): domain Eukaryota; kingdom Metazoa; phylum Chordata; class Mammalia; order Primates; family Cercopithecidae; genus Colobus; species Colobus angolensis. Next base: position 829,472 of record NW_012115500.1, on the reverse strand, counting down.
CTGCACTGAAGTGTGGATCACAGTTTACAAAGTTGTTTTTTTTTGAGATAGGGTCGCCTTCTGACCCCAGATTGGAGCGATGTGGTGCAACCACTGCTCAATGCAGCCTCAACCTCCCAAGCTCAAGCCATCTTCCCACCTCAGCTTTCCAAGTAGCAGGGACTACAGGCACATGCCACCAAGCCTGGCTGTTTTTTTTTCTTTTTACTTGTCTTTTTTTTTTTGGAGACGAAGTTTCGCTCTTTCGCCCAGGCTGGAGTGAAGTGGCATGATCTCGGTTCACTGCAACTTTCGCCACCCGGGTTCAAGCGATTATCCTGCCTCAGCCTCCCAAGTAGCTGGGATTACAGGCATGTGCCACCACGTCCAGCTAATTTTTGCAGTT
>NW_012115500.1:817083-820407 GCF_000951035.1 Colobus angolensis palliatus | reverse complement strand
CGCCCGGCTAATTTTTTGTATTTTTAGTAGAGACAGGGTTTCACCGTAATGGCCAGGATGGTCTCGAACTCTTGACTTCGTGATCCGCCCGCCTTAGCCTCCCAAAGTGCTGGGAATACAGGCGTGAGCCACCGCGCCTGGCCTGTGAATCAGCCTTTTTTCATGTTTCTGGCACCAGCACTTTCTGGAGATGAGGATCTCAACACTGCCCTCAGAATCTGGCTGTCCCATATGGAGCAGGACCTTGAACTCCTGCTGGAATACCAGGAGGAAGATTCTGCTTCAGCCTGTGTAGAAAGGAAAGTTGAGGTTTGACCAAATGGGGCAAGGCTGGGAGGGGATTGTGGGGAGAGGGGAAAGATGTCACTGGGATGCTGGCCTGCAGGACACTAGATTCTGCCTTAGGTTTCAGGTGGGTGGTTCAGGGTGAGCCAGGGGAGCCAAAAGTGTAGCACAGTGGTAAAGACTCCAGGACACTAACCAAGTATCTTTTCTAGATGACCAGCCACCAAGTAAAGCACTGATGGTTTCAGAATGTGCCTAAACCTGCACCAGTGAGGCAAGTATGCAAAAGGAGTCCCTTTCCAGGATGGACACACTTCCTATAGAGCTGTGTTACCCTGCACAGGGTTGCAACCTGGCTGGGTGCCATTGCTTGCAAACAGATTGGGATCTGTTTTTGTTCTTTTTTTTGTTTTGTTTTTGAGACAGAGTTTCGCTCTTGTTGCCCAGGCTGGAGTGCAATGGCGCGATCTTGGCTCACCGCAACCTTCGCCTCCTGGGTTCAAGTAATTCTCCTGCCTCAGCCTCCCGAGTAGCTGGGATTATAGGTACGCACCACCACGCCCGGCTTTTTGTATTTTTAGTAGGGACGAGGTTTCTCCATGTTGGTCAGGCTGGTCTCGAACTCCTCAACTCAGGTGATCTGCCCGCCTGGGTCTCCCGAAGTGCTGGGATTACAAGCGTGAGCCACAGCACCCGGCCTCAGACTGGGATCTGAAATTAGAGAGAATCCCTTGTGGACTGGGGACAGGACAAGACTGCTCTAGATTGGCCCATGGTGCCAGATTAGTTCCTTCGGTAAGCCCCACCTCCTCCAGGGGCACCCGTTAATTGGCTCCCTCAGATCCCGGCTAGCCACTATAAGGCCTCAGCAGTGAATAGCTCCCATCTCCAGTCAGTCTAGGTGGTACTCACATGGTTAGGATGCAGGAACCTGGGTTGGAATACAGGCCTTCTTTGCTCCAGTTGTTTCCCAATAATAAATGTTATAAAATTATCAAAGGCACTATATTAGTCTGTTCTCATGCTGCTACATGAGACTGGGTACTTTATAAAGAAAAGAGGTTTAATTGAGTCACAGTTTCACATTGCTGGAGAGACCTCAGGAAACTTACAATCATGGCAGAAGGCACCTCTTCACAGAATGGTAGGAGAATGAATGAGCGCCAGCAGGGGAAATGCCAGATGCTTATAAAACCATCAGATGTCGGCCGGGCGCGGTGGCTCAAGCCTGTAATCCCAGCACTTTGGGAGGCCGAGACCGGCGGATCACGAGGTCAGGAGATCGAGACCATCCTGGCTAACATGGTGAAAAAAAATTAGCCGGGCGAGGTGGCGGGCGCCTGTAGTCCCAGCTACTCGGGAGGCTGAGGCAGGAGAATGGCAGGAACCCGGGAGGTGGAGCTTGTAGTGAGCCGAGATTGCGCCACTGAACTCCAGCCTGGGCGACAGAGCGAGACTCCGTCTCAAAAACAAACAAACAAACAAACAAAAAAAACCCATCAGATGTCGTGAGAGTCACTTATCACGAGAACAGCATGGGGGAAACCACCTCCATGATCCAATTACTTCTACCTGGTCTTGCCCTTTACACATGGGGATTATTACAATTCAAGGTGAGATTTGGGTGGGGACACAGAGCCAAACCATATAAGGCACACTGCTCACCAACATTAGGTAGAGTTCATAGATTTCTTTCTCCCAGCAATGGATACACCAGAATAAGGATGACTGCTACAATGCTAACCAGCTAATAAATAGAAGTGGACTGGGATGAGAGTCCATGCAATTGCCTAATGAGCCCCACTACACATAATTGCAAAAATGTAGAATGATGCCATTCTTTTTTGTTTTGGCAAATAGTTATTTTTCATTAAAATGTAATGTTATGTTAATATTAGATAAAAACTGACTTAATAAAAATGTTATAACATGTAGTGGCTATTACTGTCATTTTATTGTTTTAGAGAAATGGTCTCACTCTGTCACCCATGCAGTGGCTCCATCATATTTCACCGTAGCCTCAAACTCCTTAATTCAAGCAATCTTCCCAAGTAGCTGGGACTACAGGCATGTGCCACCACACCTGGTTAACTTTATTTTTCATAGAGATGCAGTTTCATTAGGTTGCTCAGGCTTGTCTCCACTCTCAGTTTTAAGTGATCCTCCCACCTTGGCCTCCCAAAGTGTTATGATTATAAGCGTGAACCATTGTGCCTGACTTATTTTTTAATTTTTTTTGAGACAAAGTCTCGCCCTGTTGCCCAGTCTGGAGGGCAGTGGTGTGATCTCGGCTCGCTGCAAGCTCCGCCTCCCAGGTTCACACCATTCTCCTGCCTCAGCCTCCCGAGTTGCTGGGACTACAGGCACCTGCCACCACACCCGGCTAATTTTTTGTATTTTTAGTAGAAACGGGGTTTCACCATGTTAGCCAGGATTGTCTCAATCTCCTAATCTCGTGATCTGCCCACCTCGGCCTCCCAAAGTGCTGGGACTACAGGCGTGAGCCATTGCGCCCGGCCTGTGCCTGGCTTATTACTATTATTTTAAAATTAATTAATAAAATAGTATTTTAAAATGTCAATTTTAGACTGGGAGTGGTGGCTCATGCCTATAATTCCAGTACTTTGGGAGGCTGAGGTAGGGGGATCACTTCAGGTCAGGAGTTCGAGACCAGCCTGGCCAACATGGTGAAACCCTATTTCTACTGAAAATACAAAAACTAGCTGGGTGTTGTGGCATGTGTCTGTAATCCCAGCTACTTGGGAGGCTGAGACAGAATTGCTTGAACCCAGGAGGTGAAGGTTGCAGTGAGCCGAGATCACGCCACTGTACTCCAGCCTGGGCAAGAGAGAGAGACTCCGTCTCAAAAAAAAGAACAAAAAACAAACAAAAAAAGCTGGGTATGGGGACTCACGCCTGTAATCTCAGCATTTTGGGAGGCCAAGGTGGGCGGATCACGAGGTCAGGAGTCTGAGACCAGCCTGGCCAACATGGTGAAACCCTGTCTCTACTAAAAAATAAAAATTAGCTAGGCATGGT
>NW_012115500.1:806161-813448 GCF_000951035.1 Colobus angolensis palliatus | reverse complement strand
TGCCTTCCGGGTTCAAGCAATTCTCCTGCCTTAGCCTCCTGAGCAGCTGGGATTATAGGCATCTGCCACCAAGCCTGGCTAAGTTTTATATTTTTAGTAGAGATGGGGTTTCACCGTGTTGGCCAGGCTGGTCTGGAACTCCTGATCTGAAGTGCTCCACCCACCTCGGCCTCCCAAAGCTCTGGGATTACAGGTGTGAGCCACCACGTCCCATCTGTCTCCCAGGTTCAAGCAATCCTCCTGCCTCAGCACCCCCTAGTTGCTGGGATTATAGGCATGTGCCACCATGCCTGGCTAATTTTTGTATTTTTAGTAGAGAAGGGGTTTCACCATGTTGGCCAGGCTGGTCTCGAACTCCTGACCTCAAGTGATCCACCTGCCTCGGCCTCCCATAGTGCTGAGATTACAGATGTGAGCCACTGCGCCCAGCCCAACTTCAGTTTTCTTAATGGCTATTCATTATTACAAGGTAAGAGTGCATCATACATGTTTCTTATGCTTTTTTGGCTTAGACTCATAATAAAAAATACATTTTACACCAGGCATGGTGGCTTACGCCTGTAATCCCAGCGCTTTGGGAGGCCAAGGCATGTGGATCACAAGGTCAGGAGTTCAAGACCAGCCTGGCCAAGATGGTGAAACCCTGCCTCTATTAAAAATACAAAAAACTAGCCGGGCGAGGTGGCGGGCGCCTGTAGTCCCAGCTACTTGGGAGGCTGAGGCAGGAGAATCACTTGAACCCGGGAGGCAGAGGTTGCAGTGAGCCGAGATCGCGCCACATCACTCCAGCCTGGGCAACGAGCAAAACTCCATCTCAGAAAAAGAAAAAATAGAAACAAAAACTTTTCCACTATAGGATCATTTCCTTCAGGACACTAAGTGAAGAGGGTCTTGCTATATATTGTCAACTGGGTGTAGTGGGTTAAATTGTATACCTCAAAAAGATATGTCCAAGTTCTAATTCCTGATACTTGTGAATGTGAACTTACCTGGAAATAAGGTCTTTGCAGATGTAATTATTATTTTTCTGTTTTTCTTTTTCTTTTTTTTTGGAATGTAGTCTCGCTCTGTTGCCCAGGTTGGAGTGTAGTGGCACAATCTCTGCTCACTGCAACCTCTGCCTCCCAGGTTAAGCCATGTAAAAATTTTAAAATGATTCCTAAACTACAAGCTCTACAAAAAACAGGCATGAAAAAGGCTTAGTCCTATCCATGTACTAAATGGTACAATAGTACAATACTTCAATAAATAAAAGGCTGTAGTTGTATTAATGCATGAAAAGGCCAATCAATGTAATAGAACAGAAAACCAAAAATACACCCACATATACGCATAGAAATTTAATATTTAATAAAGGGGACAATTCAGATTACTGTGGAAAAGGTGGATTACTCAATCAAGGATTGAATTATCATTGGAATAAACAGGTTAACCTATTAAAAATCCATCTGAGGCCAGGTACAGTGGGTCACATCTGTAATCCCAGAACACTGGGAGGCCAAGGAGGGTGGATCACTTGAGCCAAGGAGCTTGAGATCAGCCTGGGCAAGACAGTGAGACCTTGTCTCCACAAAAATAAAAACAATTTAAAAATTAGCCAGGCACAGTGGTCCATGCCTGTAGTCCCAGCTGCTCAGAAGGTTGAGCTAGTAACTGGAGCCCAGGAATTTGAGGCTGTAGTGAGCTCTGATCACACCCACCACTGCACTCCAGCCTGGGTGGCAGAGTGAGGCTCTGTCTCCAACAACAACAACAACAATAACAACAAAAACCAGTAACATTAGATTTAAATATATATGTAAAATAATAAAAATAATAAAAATTCATTTGAACTATACCTAACAACCTAAATCAAATCACACCTCAGGAACATCAAACATTTAAATGTAAAAAAAGAAAACTCAAACCATACCAGAGGAAACCATTAGCAAATATTTTATAGTCATGGAATAAGGAGGGCATTCCTAAGAATGAAGCATAATCCACAGACAATAAATATAAAAAGATTCAGGCTGGGCACAGTGGCTCATGCCTGTAATCCCAGCACTTTGGGAGGCTGAGGCGGGGCAGATCACGTGAGGTCAGGAGTTTGAGACCAGCCTGACCAACATGGAGAAACCCCGTCTCTACTAAAAATACAAAATTAGCCAGGCATGGTGGCGTGTGCCTGTAATCCCAGCTACTCAGGAGGTTGAAGCAGGAGAATTGCTTGAACCTGGGAGGTGGAGGTTCCAGTGAGCTGAGATTGTGCCATTGCACTCCAGCCTGGGCAACAACAGCGAAACTCCGTCTCAAAATAAACAAAAACAAAAACAAAAAAAGGCTGAATATATTTTGTTGTATGTCTAAATCACATTTTGTTTATCCATTCATCCGCTCATGGATTCTTGGGTTGGTTCCACCTTTTGGCCACTGTGAATAATGCTATTATAAATAGTGGCATCCAAGTATCTGCACTTATTTCAGTCTCTGCTTTCAATTCTTTTGAATATAAACCTAAAAATTGAATTGCTGGGTAATAAGGTAATTCTCTAACTTTCTGAGGACACATCAAACTGTTTTTCACAGTGGCTACACCATTTTATATTACCAGTAATAACAAGGGTTCAAATTTCTCAATATCTTTGCCAACAATTTTGTCTTTTCCATCTTTTCTTTTCTCTCTCTTCTCTTTCTTTCTCTTTTTTTTTTTGATGGAGTCTTGCTCTGTTCAGTCTGGAGTGCAGTGGTGTGATCTCGGCTTACTGCAACCTCCATCTCCCAGGTTTAAGCAATTCTCGTGCCTCAGCCTCCTGAGTAGCTGGGACTACAGGCACCCGCCACCACAACCAGCTAATTTTTGCATCTTTTAGTAGAGACAGGTTTTTGCCATGTTGGCCAGGCTGGTCTTGAACTCCTGACCTTAGGTGATCCACCTGCCTTGGCCTCCTAGAGTGCTGGGATTACAGGTGTGAGCCACCGTGCTTGGCCCCATTTTTTTGATAACAGCCATTCTAATGGGTATGAATTGGTATCTCATTGTGGTTTTGATCTGCATTTCCCTAATGACTAGTGATGTTGAACCTCTTTTCATGTTCTTATTGGCCATTTGTATATCATCTTTGGAGAAATGTCTAAGTCCTTTGCTTATAATTTATTGTTTGAGATAGGGTCTTGCTATGTTGCCCAGGCTGGTCTCGAACTTCTGGGCTCAGCAATCCTCCTGCCTCAGCCTCCTGAATAGTAGGGAGTATAAGTGTGTGCCAATGCACTTGGCTACTTTATGTTTCAATTGGGTTGTTTGTTATCCTGTATATTAATCGCTTATCAGATATATAATTTGCAAATTTTTTTTCTCATTCTGTGGGTTGTCTTTTCATTGTTCTTCATGTTCTTTGATGCACAAAAGTTTATAATTTTGATGAAATCCAATTCATCTTTTTTGTTGTTGTTGCCTGTGCTTTTGGAGTCATATCTGAGAAATAATTGCCAAATTTAACATCATGAAGCTTTTGCCCTTTGTTTTCTTCTAACAGTTTTACATTCAGGTATTTGATCCACTTTAAGTTCTATATATGGTATAAGGTAAGGAGTCCAGCAACATTCTTTTGTATGTGGATATCCAGCTTTCTAAGTACCATTTTTTGAAAAGACTGTCCCTCCTCCACTGAATGGTCTTGGCACCCTTGTTGAAACACAGGAGGACTTTAAAGTCAACTCAGATTTCTCAGCTTATTGTCGGGGCTCTTAATAACTGCTCCCTCAGTAAATGACAACATATATCAATGCAGTAGTGCCTATTATATGATAAGGCAAGGACTATTGAGCTAATGAAAATAAAAAGCTTAGAAGAACACCTGTGGTATGTAGTAAAAGCTCAACAAATGTTGGCTATTTCATTATTAAGAGTGACACTAGAGTCCAACATCTCACTTGTTTTCATTAAAGGTTTTAACATTTTGCAGAGTCTGTTATGTAAGTCAGGCCAAAAAGTACTATACCCTGATCACAACTAATCTTTGGATTTTCCCCCAAGACATATCCTCATCCACTCCTTTGCTTCTAAGTTTATCTTGCTTCTTATAACAAGTGTTGGCCGGGCGCGGTGGCTCAAGCCTGTAATCTCAGCACTTTGGGAGGCTGAGACGGGCGGATCACAAAGTCAGGAGATCGAGACCATCCTGGCTAACACGGTGAAACCCCGTCTCTACTAAAATACAAAAAACTAGCCGGGCGAGATGGCGGGCGCCTGTAGTCCCAGCTACTCGGGAGGCTGAGGCAGGAGAATGGCATGAACCCGGGAGACGGAGCTTGCAGTGAGCTGAGATCCGGCCACTGCACGCCAGCCTGGGTGACAGAGCGAGACTCCGTCTCAAAAAAAAAAAAAAAAAAAAAAAAAAAAAAAAAACAAGTGTTGCACTCAACATCCAAAGATAAATCTTGATCTTAACATATGGCATGCTTTTTGTCAATGCTTTTTCTATGGATACTACTAAGACCCTTAGGTTGGGTGAGTGTTAGAGTGCCACTGCACTGCACTTTAGCCTGGGTAACAAAGCCAGACCTTGTCTCCCCACAAAAAAAAGAAAAAGAAAAGGGGTCTTGCCATGTTGCCCAGACTGGTCTAAAACTCCTGGTCTCAAGCAATCCTCCCACCATTGCCTCCCAAAATGTTAGGATTACAGGTATGAACCACTGCACCCAACCAACATTTCCACTTACACTTCACCAAAAGTTTCTTTCACTTCAGACTGATTTTCCGAGTGTACGCTAAGAGGCTTTTAGTTGTGTTGATGCCACAACTGCCAGTCTACTTATTAAGTCCAGAATTTAAATGCTAAAGACATGAGAACCTGAAAAAGGCTTACACAAACTCCTCTCAGCAAGAGCCCTTAGTCTCCATTCCCACCTTCCCCAGATCCAGCTCACAGTGACCAGTCACCAGGTACCTCTTTTTTTTTTTTTTTTGAGACAGAGTCTTGCTCAGTTGCCCAGGCTAGAGTGCAATGGCACGATCTTGGCTCACTGCAACCTCTACCTCCCAAGTTCTAGCAATTCTCCTGCCTCAGCCGGGATTACAGGCACCCACTATCATGCCTGGCTAATTTTTGTATTTTTGTAGAGATGGGGTTTCACCATGTTGGCCAGGCTGGTCTTGAACTCCTGACCTCATGCAGTCACCTCTTTTCTGTCCACCCAATTCCTTCTTCAGTACAGACAGAGTTCCTACTTTATCCTTCTCTCAACATTATAATTATTTTGGGGTTTCTGGGAAGAATTTATCTTACTTATTTCCATATATCAAAGGCCTATGCAGAACAGCTAAATAGACAATGATGAGAAATATACTACTAGACAAACTCTAACACTCACTCAACCTAAAGGTCTTAGAAATTTGTTCTGTAACACACTTTATTCAAACTACATTAGAGTCCTGCATCTAACAAAGAGTAAGGGCTGAATGACTCCTTTTACCCTAGAGTGCACTAGTCTCTGGGATATACAGGCACTCCTCAATCAGTTCTCAGATGATTCTGCCTCTAGGAGCAGCAGAAACTAGAGGAAATCATGTGTGGGCTTACTTGAAGTTGTGTGCTCATCCAAAATCTGCCTTGCTCACTCGAGAGTCCAGGTATCACTGGTCTTTGAGGTCATGAGGCAGCATCCAGTCTTTGAAGCAAACCATTCCAGGTTTTTGACTCTGCTTTCCTGTCAATGTCAGCTAGAGGAACTCTTCTCCCTGCCTTGGCCCTGGCTGGTCCTGGTTCCACTTTGGCTCATTTGCTTCTGCACCTGGCCTAGGATACCACATGATTAATTCCTTCCTGTGTGCCTCTGGCCCAGGCTTGCCAAGGGAATGCACTCAGAGCAGCTCTACCTATTCCTGTCCATCAGTTGCTGGTTGAGCACTGGCACTGCACATACCTGCTCTACAGAATCTTAAACCTTCAGGAGTCTACCTGCTCACAGGTCCTGTGTTCCTACAGGCCTTCTTCATCAAGGGTGGGGTCACAGTTTTGCCCCAAGAGGGCAACCTGCTTCCTTGTTCCTGTACTGGCTTGAGACTCCTAGGCTGTGTGTGAACTAGCTGATAGGTCAGAAGCTTTAGGATGAAAAGAATACTGGAGAAGTCCTCAAAGTTAGAACTTTTATTGGTGTCTGTGTCCCCTCACTCCTGTTACCTATCTTGACCCTTCCCTACTTACCTTAGTGATTTTGTGATTTCAGTGAAAAAGACGCAACCTAGAGAAGACTGCGAGGTCCCATACCGTCCAGGGGGCAGAGTCGACCTTAGACAGGGTCTTGCTTTGTTGCCGGGGCTGGAATGCAGTGGTGCAATCTCAGCTCACACCAGCCTCAACTTTCGGGCTCAAGCAATCCTCCCACCTCGGCTTCCCATATAGCTGAGGCTACAGGCATGCACCACCATGCCCAGCTAATTTTAAAATTTTTTGTAGAGACAAGGTCTCCCTCTGTTGCCCAAGCTGGTCTCGAACTCCTGGGCTCAAGCGATCCTTGCGATTTGGCCTCCCAAAGTGTTGGGATTACAGGTGTGAGCCACCGAGCCCGGCCTGACCTTTTGTAAATACTCCCAACTAATTGTCCAAACGGACTTGAACAAAAGAATCTTCTTCCCAATACTGCTAGAGAGGGCAAAATTCTTCAAATTCATGTTTGAGGCCATAAACCAACAGGAGTAAAATGGAATCGGCAGCAAGCAATGACAAGAAACCCAAGAACACTCATTTCCTTCCAGCTCAAGTGGCAGATGGGATCTCAAATACACCACGGTGTGATGCGTGACAGGCTGTTCACTGGGGATGTGGAGCATTTAAAGCGCCCTGCAGAGGGTGGGCCTGGATCAGCCCCCCTGCAGACACCCCGCCCCAGGCAACATTCCTGGGGAGTCTGGACCTCCCTTGGTGGACAGACTCCCGAGGGTCTCTAGGGTTTTTCACCCCATCTCGGGGTGAACTGAAGGCATGGGAAGAGGCGGCCCCAAAGCCTGGGTCCCCCAAACCCCCTCCGGGCTGAGAGCAAGAGATGCCGCCTGGAGGCCACTCACCAAGCAGCTCCGCTGGCTCGGCACTGGGGGTCGTCCAGGTCTGGGTCCTTGCCACCGACTCCTCCCTCCGCCCACCCTTGCTTCCCGGACTCAAGAGGTGCTGGGCTCTCGGCGCGCCTGTGGGCTCCGCAGGCTGTCTCCTGCACAGAACAGGAGGGAGGAGCGCTTTCGGTTGCTTCCCCTGCCGCAACCGCGCGCTTCCGGCGGGGTCGCCGCCACTTCCGCTCGAGCGCGCCTCGCGC
>NW_012115500.1:800206-806111 GCF_000951035.1 Colobus angolensis palliatus | reverse complement strand
GGCCCAGGAGGCACCGCTGTCTCCTCACAATCGACCGGGCCTGCAGCCGCAGCCGCCGCCGCCGCCCTACTCAGGGAGTGGCCCAGGCCGGCGGCGCGCCACCCTCACCTCCTTCATTCCTACCAAGCCCAGCCTTGGCTACCTGACCCCCGTGTGGTCTCGAACTCGGTTAGTCTGGTGAAGGGACAGAGAAGCCTGGGTTCCCGGCGGCATCACTGAGATGCTCAGTCCTGAATTCTGCCCTCCATTAGGATAATCTGCTTTGTGGGATAATTTCCTCATTGGTTGAGTCAGTGAGTTGCGTGTCTGCAAGAGAGCATCCTATCTGGTGGGTCTTCATCTAGTTCTTGCACATTTCTTACTAAGTTCATCCTAAGAATATCTTACAGATAAGGAAACTGAGCTGCAAAGAAATGTAAAAACAGTGGAAACAGGAGATAGCAGTATAAAGAGAAAAAACATAGCCTGACTTTCCTCTATTGTTAATTGATTTGGGGACGTTTTAAACTTATAGAAAGAAAAGAAACACGGGTTTTGTTGACACTTCTCAAAACAAAATTGGTGTAACACCTTTAAAATGTAAACTATTATGCTGGATATATTTGTATTATTTTGAAGTCATTTAAAGTAATGACATGAGGTGTTGCCTGCTGTTGGACCAGTAGTTTCTTTTTAGTATTCCAGCAAAGGCATAGTGAGGAAATAGGAAAAAAGAAGGAAAGCTGTAACAGGAAAAAAGGAAAAGGAGGAGCAGATGAAAAGGGCAGGAAAGGTTTAACATTTACATAGCACTTGCTATGCACCAGACACTTCTAAGCTCTTTAAATGTATTATCTAGTTCTCACCACAGCCCTGTGAAATGGGTATACTGTTATCACCTCTGGTTTACAAAGAAGGCAAGTGAGGTTCAGAGAGGTTAAGCAAGTGGCCCAAGGTTATACAGTAAGTGGCAAAACTTTTGCGTGAGCACATCAGTTTGGCCCCAGACACTGTGCTTTTTTTTATTTGAAAAGGGCCTCTTTCCTGTTGCGCAGGCTGGAGTGCAGTGGCACCATCATGGCTCACTGCAGCCCCAACCTGCCAGGCTCAATGAATTCTCTCACCTCAGCCTCCTGAGTAGCTGGGACCACAGGCACATACCACCTTGCCCAGCTAGGCTTTTTTTTTTTTTTTTTTTTTAGATGCAGTCTTGCTCTGTCACCCAGGCTGGAGGGCAGTGGTGCGATCTTGGCTCACTGCAACCTTCACTTCCTGGGTTCAAGCGATCCTCCTGCCTCAGCCTCCCAAGTAGCTGGGATTACAGGTGCCTGCCACCACGCCCAGCTAATTTTTGTATTTTTAGTAGAGAAGGGGTTTCAGAACCTTGGCTAGTCTGGTTTCAAACTCCTGACCTCGTGATCCACCTGCCTTGGTCTCCCAAAGTGCTGGGATTACAGGCGTGAGCCACTGCTCCCGGCCTATTCTTTTTTTTTTTTTGTATTTATTTATTTATTTATTTGTAGTGACAGGGTTTCACCACATTGCCGAGGCTGGTCTCAAATTCTTGGGCTCAAGGGGTCTGCCCACTTCGACCTCCCAAAGTGTTGGGATTATAGGCATGAGCCACTGTGCCTGGTCCTAGAGTCTATGCTTATTTTTTAAAATTAATTAATTAATTAATTTATTTATTGAGACAGAGACTATCTCTGTCGCCCAGGCAGTGGCGTGATCTTGGCTTACTGCAATCCCTGCCTTCTGGGTTCAAGCCATTCCCGTGCCTCAGCCCCTCAAGTAGCTGGGATTACAGGCATGCGCCACCATGCCCAGCTAATTTTTGTATTTTTAGCAGAGACGGGGTTTCACCATGTTGGCCAGGCTGATCTCAAACTCCTTACCTCAGGTGATCCACCCACCTCGGCCTCCCAAAGTGCTGGGATTACAGGTGTGAGCCACCATGCCCAGCCTATGCTTCTAATCACCACACTATATTTCCTCTGAATAGAGGGTAAGACTTGAATCAACTGGATTTGTTGCTACTGAGTAGGAGTAGACAAGAGAGGTTTGCAAGGAAATTACTCTTCCATGATGTGAGAGTATGGGCTAAAATGTTTCATAGAACAAAAATACCATGAATAAAGTTTAAAAAGAGGAAACATTCAGTGCACAAAGAATTAACATCTGGAATAGATAGTGAAAACAAATGTATATAAGAAAAAGACAACCCTATAGAGAAATGGACAAATGTATAAGTAGACAATAGATGAAGAAGTAAGAATGAAATAAAACTGACCACCTAAAGAAGATGCTTAACTGCGCTAGTGACGCTGGCATGCAAAGCAAAATAATAGATCCATTTTCTCCCACACTGGCTAAAACTGAAATTTGAAAATATCAATTTTGTGGAAAAGTGAATATTCTTGGTAGAAGTATAAACCAGGATAGCCACTGCCAAGGGTGGGGGTAGATTTGGTGGTATTAATTGAAGTAAAATATTAAAATTAAGTAATCTTTGAAGTAATATTGATTATAATGAAAAACACTGCTTCAGACATTCTAATTTAACTTTTTTATTCTACAGATAAACAGGAGTTCAAAAAGAGGTATGCAAAATATTTAACTGGAAACATTTTTTGCATAATAGTTTAAAATTAGAAAAATGTAATTTCAGCAGGTAAATAAACTATGATAATAATTTACTCATTCTCTAAACACATATTTGTTGATTTTTTACTAGGTATTAGGCATTATTCTGAACATTGAGGATAAATTGACAGTTATCTTTGTGAACTAGAGAAAGATGATAGGGTGGGTCGGGGCTAATTAATATTCCCCAGCCCAGACCCTTCCCCTTAATTCTTTGTTACGTCTTGATAGAATGATTTCAGTTTGTTCTGTAAATCACACTAGACTCCCCTGTAATGACTATAGAAACAAAAAGGTTTTTTATATGGATATATGGGTATACCCCAATTTCAAGGTATAAAGGCACGATAGCAGACTCTAGGAATGAGGAAAGCTGGAAAGGAGGGGGCCATGCTGATACTGACAATCAAGAAAAGCTTGAAGAGATGTCCCAAATACCCTGATCACTTACTTTTCACTGAAATGCAAAGAAATTGGCATCTTAGATATGCTTCCAAACGATTGTGCCCTCCCCTCCGGACAGCTTTTAATGAAGGCACGACTACAGCAAGAGAAACAGCCAGATAATTGGTTAAAAAGAAAGACTTGCAGGGGCTTGTTTCTTACTATGTTTATATGGTAAATGCCTAGTTAGAACAAAGACAAAGAGCTTGATGGTGGTTTGCTCACACTATCCCTGGTGAATAGATTCAATTACAAAAGAGATTGATGCCTCAACCATAGGAAAACCCTTGTCAAGCTCTCAACTTAGACCACAACATGCTTGTTTAAAAGTGTGGAGAAGGGGCCAAGAGAGGAAACAACATGACAAGGAGTTTATAAATCTAAAGGATGGCTGTCTTGCTGCATCTAACTAGTATGTGACTGCTTCTGCATTCCCTTTGATCTATTCTTGGCTTTCTGAATGTAAATATTTTTGTCCTAAAAATTGGGGACCGGATTTGGTCCTCTCAAGGGGAAGTAAGAAGAACCCCAATGTCTTTCTTCTTCCAGCTAATTTAAAATAATTGGATTTAGCCAGTTGTGGTAGTGCATGGCTGTAGTCCTAGTTATTCAGGAAGCTCGGGCAGGAAGATGGCTTGAGCCCAGGAACTCCAGGCTAGTGCGCTATAACTGCCCCTATGAATAGCCACTGCACTCCAGCCTGGGTGACAAAGCGAGACTCCATCTCAAAAAAAAAAAAAAAAAAAAAAAAGTATATTGGATTTGTCAGCAGAAAGCCTTCCAAAATGAGGAAAGATAGGACCTGGACTCAGTAAAAATCCCAGCCTCCCAGAGTGCTGGGAGTACAGGTGTGAGCTACCATGCCTGGCCTAGATATTTCATATATATGAAATCATAAATATATTTGTCTGAGGGTCAAAGAGTTTTACTTGGCCATGAATATCAGACAGCACAAGTTGCTCTTAACTATTTAAAGATGAATTATAATCAAGAACCAGAAAGGGCCAGGCTTGGTGACTCACACCTGTAATCCCAGCACTTTGGGAGGCTGAGGCAGGTGAATCACAAGGTGAGGAGATTGAGACCGTCCTGGCCAACATGGTGAAATCCTATCTCTACTAAAAATGCAAAAATTAGCCGGATGTGGTAGTGTGCACCTGTATTCCCAGCTACTTGGGAGGCTGAGGCAGAAGAATCTCTTGAACCTGGGAGGCAGAGGCTGCAGTGAGTCAAGATCATGCCACTGCACTCTAGTCTGGCGACAGAGTGAGACTTCGTCTCAAAAAAAAAAAAAAAAATTCCCAACAAGACCCCAGACATCCTCAGTTGGTTGCTATTGTTAGAGAATCCCCAAACCAAATTCCTAGGGAAGGCCATGACTTGCTTTTTGTTTTTGTTTATTCTTTTGAGACGAACTCTGTCATCCAGGCTGGATTGGAGTGGTACGATGAAAGCTCACTGAAGTCTTGACCTCCTGGGCTCAAGCAGTCTTCCCACCTCAGCCTCTCAAGTAGCTGGGACTATAGGTCCATGCCACCATGCCCAGCTAATTTTTGTATTTTTTTGTAGAGATGGAGTTTTGCCATGTTGCCCAGGCTGGTCTCAAACTCTTAGGCTCAAGCTGTCTGCCTGCCTCAGCCTCCCAAAGTATTAGGATTACAGGCTTGAGCCACTGTGCCCCACTGGCCATGCCTTTTAATATATATTAGTCAGAACCTTCTTTGAGAAATTTTTGGTAAGGGTCTGCTGGTAATTTTAATTATGCTAACTCAGGTGCACCTCTAGATAATTTACTTAAAGCATTTTATTTTATAAACATTAAGCCCATGCCTTAGTAGAAAGAATATAAACCTTAACATAAGGAGAGTTGGGTTCCAGTTCGAACTCCACCATTTACTAGTTAGACACCTATTGAAACTTGTCTTAAAATCAGTTTCCTGATAGTAAAATGGGGATAACAGGAGTATGAATTATATAAGATGAGACACGTGGAAATGTCTTACCAACTGACAAGCACCCTTCTCCTACCATGTTGTTATTAATGTCACATATTAGGCTGAGAAGAAAACGTGCAGTGCTAAAGTGTGAAGTCACCAGTTACACCAGCTATGTTTGGCAAATTATGCTTGCATATTGGTAAACTGTCTGTTAATAGTTGTAAGAACTTTCTATCCTGCTGCTTTTTGATGACCAAGTATCATTTGTAACGCCAGACTCCCTGACTGGCTTATATCTAAACCAGGAGTGAGTCTATAAAGCAAAAGTTGAAAGAGTTCAGATTGTTCACAGACTGCCAATAAAAATTGTCTACACATAATGGCCATTTTTTAATGAGAGAATAATATTTTCTATAAGTTTATAAATAATATACTCAACAGTTGTTCAATGAAGCTATTTTCTAGAAATGAATTGTTCAATGTTATAATGCTCCTGAGGCCTAGCACAGCACCTGCCGAATAGTAGGCACTAAATAATTATTTGTTGAATAAATGAATGAAAGTCTTCTTAATGGCTAGGAATTTATTCTAATATTGAATAAAAAAGGACCTGTAAAGGAGTGAAGCACATTCTAAATTACTAAGCCTAAGGAGATAAATGTATAAGCCTGAACTTTGGAAAGTAATCCGCTTTAATTTTACTAAAACATTCCTAGGGAAGAATCTCATGATTGTCTAAGGTACCACAGTATTTCTAACTTCATTCAAACTTCAGGCTCGACAATCATGGCTCTGTGCTAGTTTTTATTGCACAAATTTCTAGAAAATACTTCTTCTCATAAAGGTCTGTATAAACTTAGTGTAGTTTAAGGAGTCTGACCTATCACTTTTTTTTTTTTTTT
>NW_012115500.1:793769-799530 GCF_000951035.1 Colobus angolensis palliatus | reverse complement strand
AAAAAAAAAAAAAAAAAAAACTTATTTTTTTTTTAGTAAACCAATAATTGAAAAAAATTCAGATAAGTCATTTTCATTTGAATTTAAAATTTTGCTTTCTGCATATATAATATCTTTATTGCGTTCAAAATTCAAAAAGTGCCTTTAATGAAAAAGATGCTCGCCAAATTCTGTCAGTTATACAGTATCATTTCTTGTAGGAAACCTGTTTCTTTTTTTTTTGTTTTTTTCTTTTTGAGACGGACTCTCGCTCTTGTCCTTCAACCTGGAGTGCAGTGGGGCAATCTCGGCTCACTGCAAACTCCGCCTCCCAGGTCATTCTTTTGACTCAGCCTCCCGAGTAGCTGGGACTACAGGTGCCTGACACCATGCCTGGCTAATTTTTTGTATTTTTAGTAGAGGTGGGGCTTCACTGTGTTAGCCAGGATGGTCTCGATCTCCTGACCTCGTGATCCGCCCGCCTCGGCCTCCCAAAGTGCTGGGATTATAGGAGTGAGCCACCGCGCCCAGCTGTAAGAAACCTGTTTCTAATTTATTGTGTACCCTTAGTTCTCAGATAAATACACAAACACAATTTCTTTTCTTCCTTTTTCTATATAGATGGCATCATACAGTACATTCTTTAGCACCTTGCCATTTTTTAACTTAATACATCTTGTGGATGGTTGCATTTTAGAGCAGAAATACTTTCTCGTAGTTTCTTATAGCTACCTAGTCTTTTATTTATTTATTTATTTTTAAATTTTAAGACAGAGTCTCGTTCTGTCGCCCAGGCTGCAGTGCAGTGGCCCAATCTCAGCTCACTGCAAACTCTGCACCCCTGGCTCAAGCGATTCTCCTGCCTCAGCCTCCCGAGGAGCTGGGATAACAGGCACGCACCACCATGCCTGGCTAATTTTTGTATTTTTAGTAGAGATGGGGTTTCTCCAAGTTGACCAGGCTGGTCTCAAACTCCTGACCTCAAGTGATCCACCCGCCTTGGCCTCCCAAAGTGCTGGGATTACAGGCATGAGTCACTGTGCCCAGCCTGAATCTTTTTATATTTATTGTCTGTGGATTTTGTTTCATTCTTAGGAATGCCCTCCTTATTCCATGACTATAAAATATTTACTAATGGTTTCCTCTGATATAGTTTGAGTTTTCTTTTTTACATTTAAATGTTTGATGTTCCTGAGGTGTGATTCGATTTAGGTTGTTAGGTATAGTTCAAATGAATTTTTATTATTTTACATATATATTTAAATTTAATTTTATTGTTTTTTTTTTTTTTTTGTTGTTGTTGTTTTTGGAGACAGAGCCTCACTCTGTCACCCAGGCTGGAGTGCAGTGGTGTGATCATAGCTCACTACAGCCTCAAATTCCTGGGCTCCAGTTATCTTCCCACCTCAATCTCCTGAGCAGCTGGGACTACAGGCATGGACCACTATGCCTGGCCAATTTTTCAATTATTTTTATTTTTGTGGAGACAAGGTCTCACTGTCTTGCCCAGGCTGATCTCAAGCTCCTTGGCTCAAGTGATCCTCCCTCCTTGACCTCCCAGAGTGCTGAGATTAAAGGTGTGCCCCACTGCACCTGGCCTCAAGTGGATTTTTAATAAGTTAACCTGTTTCTTCCAATGATAATTCAATCCTTGATTGAGTGAGTAATCTGAATTGTCTCCTTTATTAAATATTAAATTTCTATGCATATATATGAGTGTATTTTTGGTTTTCTGTTCTATTTCATTGATTGGTCTTTTCATGCATTAATAAAATTATAGCCTTTTATTTATTGAAGTATTGTACTATTGTACTATTTAGTACATGGATAGGACTAAGCCTTTTTCATGCCTGTTTTTTGTAAAGCTTGTAGTTTAGGAATTATTTTAAAATTTTTACATGGTTTAAAAAATCAAAAGGATGATCTTTTATGACATAAAATTATATAAAATTCAGTTTGTGTTTATAAATAAAGTTTTACTGGGACAGAGCAGTACCCATCATTTATGTATTGCCTCTGACCCCTTTTGCACTGCATTCGATGAGTGGATAATTTTTTTTTTTTTTGAGGTAAGATCTCACTCTGTTGCCCAGGCTGCAGTGCAGTGGCATGATCTCAGCTCACTGCAATCTTCGCTTACCTGTCTCAAGCTGTTCTCCAGCCTCAGACTCCTGAGTAGCTGTGACTATAGGCATGAGCCACCATGGTTGGCTAAGTTTTTTTTTAATTTTTAAAATTTTATTTATTTATTTATTTATTTATTTATTTATTTATTTATTTATTTATTTTTTGTCTTTTGAAGAAATGTTGCCCAGGCTGGTCTCCAACTGCTGAGTTCAAAGCGAACTGCCTGCCTTGGCCTCCCAAAGTGCTGGGATTACAGGTGTGAGCCATTGAACCCTGCCTGAGTGAGGCTGGTTTTGACACAGACTTCATGCCACAGAGTATAAAATATTTACTGTCCGGCCCTTTATAGAAAATGTTTGTCTGACAATTGCTCTAAATTACCAAAAGAGCTAATTTACTCTAAATACATTGTGATATCTGTAAAAAAATTTTCAGTGAAATAATTATTAGAATATGATTTAGGGCGAGGCGCAGTGGCTCACACCTGTAATTCCTCCAGTTTGGGAGGCTGAGGAGGGCAGATTGCTTGAGCCCACAAGTTAGAGATCAGCCTGGGCAACATAGGGAGACCCCCATCTCTAGAAAAAATAGGAAAATTAGCTGGGTGTGGTGGCTCAGGCCTGTAGTGCCAGCTATTCAGGAGGCTGAGGCATGAGAATTGTTTGAGCCTGGGAGGTAGAGGTTGCAGTGAGCCCAGATTCCACCACTGCACTCCAGCCTGCGTGACAGGGTGAGACCGTGTTGGAAAAAAATAAAAAATAAAAAAAAATGGATGATTTAGGCCAAGGCCTGGGCCCTGTGGCTCATGCTTATAATCCCTCTACTTTGGGAGGCTGAAATGGGCCAATCTCTTGACCCCAGTAGTACAAGATCAGCCTGGGCTACTCAGGAGGCTGAGATGGGAGGATTGAATGAGTCCGGAAGGCTAAGGGTGCAGTGAGCTGTGATCTTGCTATTGTACTCCAGCATGGAGGATAGAACAAGACCCTGTCTCAAAAAAAAAAAGAAAGAAAGAAAAGAAAAAGAAAAAGAACATTTTTTAAAGAAAGATATGATTTAATTTAAATTATTTTTGTCATCGAACTGTGTACTTCCTTGAGTGTGAAATAGCTAAATCTATGGTTTTAGTACAGTTGCAATTATGTGAGTTTTCTCATGTCCAAAATAGAAGACATTGAAACATTTCTTTTTATGTTTATATTTTCCAGTATACATTCAGTGATACTTAAAAATTAAGATGGGACTGAAACTTTTTATGCATTAGATGTAAATATTTTTCTGGTATATGTTTAGGTTAGAGTGCCAATGATTGGTTTTCTATAGTATTTTTGTTCGCTATAGGTTCTCTGATTCAACATTAAGTCTAGTGTCCTTGAGAATAATTTTTTGACTTTTATTAAATTTATTGGAGCTATTCCCAGTGTTTTTTCTCAGGTTTGATAGAAATATCACTGCAGACTTTCTCATACTAGTTGTATTAATAGGATTTCTCTCCAGCAGCTACATAGTAAGAGAATTCCAACTGAAGGACTTTGATTTTTAATATATAAATAGGACTTTTTCTCTCATTTATTTATTTTTCGCTACACAATAAAGTGGTAAGGATTTTTCTATAATATTAGTTTTTTGGTACTCAGTAAGGCCAGAACTACTGCATATACATTTTAATTATAAATTATTTGATGCTAGGGTGGGCACAGTGGCTCAGCCTGTAATCCCAGAACTTTGGGAGGCCGAGGCGGGTGGATCGCTTAAGGTCAGGAGTTTGATGATACCAGCCTGGCCAACATAGCAAAACCTGTGTCTACTAAAAATACAAAAATTAGCATGCCTGTAATCCCAGCTACTCGGGAGGCTGAGGCAGGAGAATTCCTTGAACCCGGGAGGTGGAGGTTGTAGTGAGCCAAGATTGTGCCACTGCACTGCAGCCTGGGCAACAGAGCGAGACTCCATTTCAAAAAAAAAAATTATTTGATGCTTAATATTATATAACTTGGAAAGTGCTTATGAATGAAAATAATCAAGATATACTTTGTGCTTTTCACTCTTGAGGTTTTATGTGATAAAACATTGCTACCTACAGTTCATTCTCCCTCCTTGGAAAGTGGAACATTATTGAGCTCAATCAAAATGAGAGAAGTATGTAAAAAGGACCAGAATTATATAGCATGCTTTGAACAGCAAGTAATAGGAAACACTGGTCCAGCTGGATGCTAATAAAGCACTGTATTATTGCCAATAGCAGGCATTCCAGGCATATTATGCCAAGGGCTCAAATTCAGTTTCTTGCTTTGCCTCCCTTTCCACTTTGTGTTGGCTTCCTCTTCAGGTTGGTAGCAAAATACTTGTAGCTGATTCCAAAATCATATCCTGCTATAAACACTGTGAGAAGGAAAGAAGAGACAAGTTCTTTTTTGTGTCTGTCTTCAGAAATGAGACAACCTCTGCTGGAAGCCTCCTTTAGATTTTACTTCATTTCAAAACTGGGACATGTGCCATTTCCTAAAGCAATCACTGGCAAGGGGAATTAGATTATCATGATTTGTCTAATCACCTGGAATTAAATTGATGTTAGGAGTTAGTGTCCATCAGCACTAAGCAGAGTTCTCTTTTTCTATGTTTTGACGTCATGTGGGAGTTGAAAAACTGCAACTGTCAGCCAGAGATTGACAGAGTGATGGAGCCACTGAATAAGAAATGGATTTATGACCTGGGAACATGAGAAGCCATGCTAAATGAAACCCATACATTTGAAGCTGCCAATTTCTCATAGATTATCTGTTCAAGTATAAGGAATCTTGAGAACTCATGTAGGATGCAATAGAAACTATATTTTATTCGAGTGCATATTTGTTAACATATTCCTGCTTTTTAAATACTCTACAATCAGGCTGGGTGCAGTGTCTCATGCCTATAATCCCAGTGCTTTGGGCGGCTGAGTCAGGAGGATCACTTGAGCCCAGGAGTTTGAGACTGCAATGAGCTATGATCATGACACTACTCTCTGGCCTGGGCAATAGGGCAAGACCCTGTCTCTGAAAACAAAACAAAATAATAAAAACAAAAATAGGCCGGGCGCGGTGGCTCATGCCTGTAATCCCAGCACTTTGGGAGGCCGAGGCGGGCGGATCACGAGGTCAGGAGATCGAGACCATCCTGGCTAACACGGTGAAACCCCGACTCTACTAAAAATACAAAAAATTAGCCAGGCGCAGTGGCAAGCGCCAGTAGTCCCAGTTACTCGGGAGGCTGAGGCAGGAGAATGGCGTGAACCCGGGAGGCGGAGCTTGCAGTGAGCTGAGATCGGGCCACTGCACTCTAGCCTGGGCGATAGAGAGAGACTCCGTCTCAAAAAAAAAAAAAAAAAAGTAAATAAAATAAATAAAAACACAAATAAAAACCCCTCTACCATCAGAAAGTTATCGACACTTTTGGTTTCAGATGTGTCTGTCTTGCTGTGAGTCCACATCCAGCAGGGACAGTCAAAGCCAAGAGCACCAGGGCTCCTCTCCTTCCTGTGTGTGTGCACTTTCCCATGAATATACAAAATAAAGATGATTACTTACTCCATGTGTTACACTTGCAAACCTTGCCTTTTTTTATTGCTCTAAAATGTGAGGTAACCAAGATTGTGCATAAGTAGCAGTAGACAACT
>NW_012115500.1:784005-793574 GCF_000951035.1 Colobus angolensis palliatus | reverse complement strand
CACCACCTAGCCTGGCTAGTTTTTTGTATTTTTTAGTAGAGACGGGGTTTCACCGTGTTAGCCAGGATGGTCTCCATCTCCTGACCTCGTGATCCGCCTGTCTCGGCCTCCCAAAGTGCTGGGATTACAGGCTTGAGCCACCGTGCCCGGCCTGGATAATATTATTTTGATAATTATGCATGAATAATTTTTCCAGTGGCACCAGCTGGCCCTAGCTGGCAGCCACCCCTTCCCAGTATGTAAGTGCTTTGTTGTTTTTGAAAGATAATTTTTAAATGTTGAATATAATTTTTTTTTTTTTTTCAAGAGACTGGGTTTCACTCTCACCTCGGCTGGAGTGCTATGGCATGATCATAGCACACCTTGAACTCCTGGGTTCAAGCAATCCTCCTGCCTCAGCTTCCTGGTAGCCACCACATTAGTGAGCTGGATTTTTTTATTTTTTAAGCTTTAACACAAAAGTGAAATGGTTTCTTTATTTCACCAAAGGGTTAATAATTGAGAAAGTGATTATCAACATGTACACAAAGCTAACTTGAAGATTAGCTTTCTCAATAGAAATCCAAGTGTCCTGTTAACACTGACGTCACTTATAAATAAATGTTTTGAAACTTTACCTTTTCTTTTTTTATTTTTTTTGCCTCCCAACATAAAGGCCATACCAGAAAACCTCAGGAATGTAATAATTTATTTATAATTTTTTTCTTCGAAAAAATCCCTTAAAGTTCAGACATTAACACTGATATGCAATACCAAATAGCTCCACAGAACAGATGGAAACAGGAAAAGTCAGATGGTTGGCACTTAAAAGGACCAGTAATTAAGCAATTGAAAGTGGATTGGATTGTTGGTTAATGTTTGTTCATTTGAAAGAATCAAGTGGCAGAGGTAGCCTCTTGGAAGAGGGAGATTAAGTCACACCTAATGCTTCCCCTCACTGACCAAGGGGCTGGGATATCTTGTTAACTACCTCTTTTCTGTTTAATTGCATTCTGTACTCTAATTTTCTCAGATCATATATTCTATCTTATTTTTCCCTCTGGACAGAAAGAAATCTTTGTTTACTTCATCCTACGTCTTTTCTCTGAGAAAAGGCAGTCTCCTCTCACAGGGGAAAGAAAACCAGGAGGAGGGAGAGAAGAAGGAGGGGGAAGAAGGGAAGATGGGAGAGAGAGAAGAGAGAGAGGAGAGACAGAGCAGAGAGAGAAAGAGAAAAATGGAACATCAGATTAAAGTAGAAGACATGGGAGAGGGGAAGAAAAGAGGGAGCAGGAAGGGGGATGCTCCAAGCTCTCAATTTCAGGACTGTGCAAAATGATTTTCCAGGAGATGCACATGTGGTCTCATATTTCTCACAATAGTCCATCCAGACTCCCTCCTCAGGTCTGTCTCCCACTACCAAAACCCAATATAGCCAGTCTTGCTGCCTTACCTGGAGGGACGACCAGGACCTGGTGCCAGGTCTGGGACTCCACTGCTGTCCCTGAACAGACTTGTTGAAGGCATTCACATTTCTCTCCACTCTTGGGGAAACAGCCTGCAACAGGAAAGAGTGGGTGTTAGTGTTTTCTCAGGGCCACGTGGTGGTCCTAGCTTGCTACACCCCCTTTTCTGACTGAGAGGAAGCAGCAAGTGTGACTTAATCTCCTTCTTGCAAGGGGCTACCTCTTCCACTTGATTCTTTTTTTTTGAGTTGGATTCTCGCTCTATTGCCCAAGTTGGAGTGCAGTGGTGCAATCTCCACTCACTGCAACCTCCACCTCCCAGGTCAAGCGATTCTCCTACTGCAGCCTCCCGAGTAGCTGAGATTACAGATGCACGCCACTATGCCCGGCTAATTTTTGTGTTTTTAGTAGAGATGGGGTTTCACCATGCTGGCCAGGCTGGTCTCGAACTTCTGACCTCAGGTGATCTGCCTGCTTGGCCTCCCAAAGTGCTGGGATTACAGGTGTGAGCCACCTCGACTGGCTGTCCATTTGATTCTTTCAGATGGATGTCTGTGGGGCACAGAAAGGGGCTCAGCTGAGGGGGCTTATGGGTATTACCTAGGGTGCAGCATCAGGTTGGGGTAACTGCTGTCACTGCTGCCACAGCTGCAGGACGAAGAGGTGGAAAGACACTGGGGGAAATATGGAATCAAATGTTTAAAAACGTTTTATTTTGGAGCTACTTGCCCCAAATCTTGAAATCAGAAAGTCCTGAGGGCTCTGTCTCAAAATTCATCCCAAATGCATACATTTTAACCACTACTGCTGTATTCTAAAACATGTTGGGCTGGGTGCTGTGGCTCATGCCTGTAATCCCAGCACTTTGGGAGGCTCAGGTGGGTGGATCACCTGAGGTCAGGAGTTCCAGACCAGCCTGGCCAACATGGTGAAACCCCGTCTCTATTAAAAATACAAAAATTAGGTGGGTGTGGTGGTGCATGCCTGTCATCCCAGCTACTCAGGAGGCTGAGGCAGAAGAATTGCTTGAACCCAGGAGGCAGAGGTTACAGTGAGCCGAGATTGTGCCATTGCACTCCAGCCTGGACGAAAAGACCAAAAGTCTGTCTCAAACAAAAAAAAAAAAGAAAAAAAAAATTGACTTATTTATTTTTTTTCTCAAATTCAAGCCCAATGTGCAAAATAACCAAACTATTAGGATGCCTTTTATTTTGGTTTCTTGGAATGACCACTGTTAATAAAAATGTTTGCTCTTTTAATTTATATATAAAAAGGAATATTCAGATTTGCTTGATGTTCTGCAAATTTTGAATGACTCAAACATATTGTGAGTGTTCTTTTGGTTACCAAGCTTAGAAAAACATAAAAAACTGACAAGTCAAAAGAAAAAAAATTTTTTTAGGTTATTTGTAATAAAATGATGTGTACTTCTAAAATTAAAAAATCTTGTTTATTTTATAGACTGGCATATAACTGTTAAGACCTTGATTATAAAAAAGAAAATGTCTTTGTCATTTATCAGTTGGTGACATTCATAATATAATTTATGGGGTAAATTAAAGTTCCTGGGGATTTGTTAGTGCCCTCCTTAACTCTCATGACAATTCTCCTTCTCTTACTTGTGAGAAGGGAGTGTTTGTGATCAACTGACCTGTTTTAGGGAACTGTCCATGCGTTTTATAGATATTTTGGAAAATTCTTTTAAAATATTGATGTTTCTTGTTAATAATTAATGTTTAGAAATGTAAACTAGAATTTTTCAAGTATTCTATGCTATCACGATTCTAAATTTACTGTTGGTGTATGACCTTCTCCCATAAGTTAAATCAGCTCAAGTGGCTGAATAGTTCTCCTTCATTCAGTGAGGGAGAGATTAAAAGAGATAATATTTCTGAGTGGTGGAGGGGCCTGCTTGAAAAAAAAAAAAAGCAAATATTTATATAGGCAGTAGATACGTAATGAGTTGCTCCATATCAGAAAACTTTGGAAATTAAGAGGTTTTTCTGACCTCTTGTGGAAGTCTCATTAAAAATGGCAAGAAATTAAAGAACTTTTAGAAGCTTTGCTGTTACCTAAGGGGGTAGCCATATAATAAAATGGAGATTCATTCAAAGTCTAATAACCCGGAATCCTGAGGAAATAATTTACCACCATGCTAAACAAGTAGCACTAACCAAAGCAGTTGCCATACTGATGGTTTGTAAATACATTCTAGTCATTGTCTGCTTATCTCCAGAATGGATTGAGGATATTCCTGATAGACAGCCAAGGTTTTGCTGATAAAATTGCCTGACTGTTATTCTGGACTTAAGGAATTCCAACGTATTCTTCAGTGATTGGGTGGTGGGGGGGTGTGTGTGGCACACGTTTCCCATGACTGTTATAAAAAAAGCTCCAAAATGCCTTTTAACAATAATAAATACACTTGCTGTACCAAATGAATATTTAGAACAATTAGAAAGAAAAAAATGAATTCTAACACTAAATTTGAGAATGCTCTGCAAGACTTGAACTTCCATGGTTTGGGAATTGCTAATTAGCCTCAATGGCAATATCAACTCCTTCTGGGATCGATAGGCTACTCCATGCAGTTAGGAATTCACTTCTTGAACCTGTACTCTGCCATATCACAAGCTCACATTTCTAAATACTACAAAGGATTCATTTGAAGCATCTAGCTTTTAATAGGTAACAACAATCTTCCCCAAATATCCATCTAATTAGTCTCTGCATGACTAGAAATCTGAAGATTTAGTCTTTTGGAAAAGACTTCTAAAAATCAGAGGAAAAACTACCTTGTCCTCGATGGAAAGGAATTCACTGAGGAACCATAAACTGAGGATTCTTAAGTATCTTCCAGAAGAATGATCTTTGGAAGAAGACGACCAAACCAATATCTTCAGATCAAGCTGTTGATGACACCAAGTAGACACTTTCACCCAAGACAATAAAACAAGATACATGTTCTGGTATATTTGCCTTCCTTTAAAAATTTTGCTCTGGTTATCGAAGTGCCTAGTTGTCCCCTAGAGGCCAACTAACAGTTTTTAAGATTCTTTCACAAATTATATTTTATCTTAATCTTCTGTAGTACAAAATTTCCATGCCACCTAAGGAAAGGCAAAACTTTCTTGTGCTTTTTTTGCAGACTATAGCTATTGTTTTTAAGTTTTTATCGTTATATTTTAAGAGACAGAGTCTTGCTGTGTCACTCAGGCTGTAGTGCTGTGATACTAGCTCACTGCAGGCTCAAGCAATTTTCCCACCTCAGCCTCCTGCATATTTGGGACTACAGTTGTACAGCACCTCACCTGGCTATTTTTTTTAGTTTTTAGTAAAGACGAAGTCTTGCTTTGTTGCCCAATCTGGTCTCGAAATCTTGGCTTATTCCCCACCTCCAACCTCCTGCCCTGGCCTCCCACAGTGCTATGATTACAGGCATGAGTCGCCACTCCCCGATTTATTGTTTTAAATCTAACTGACTAATGCAGTTTTTATCCTCCACCTGATTCCACTAACAAAAATTTAATAGGTATTCAACACTTCAAAAGGCAGATTTTCTTCTATAGGTTTGTTCTGGAATTTGAATTTTCCTGACAGTATTAATTTTTACCTTCAGTTTTATCAATATTGAACACTGACCTGAAACAACAAAGTATGTCTGCTGACATTATTGCAATAATGTATTGAGTCTCTCCTTGCAGTGCTAGTCCTTAATCTCCAGTGACTCCCCAGCCTCCACTCAAGCTATATTCACGTGTTGAAGAATTAATTGTCCTGCTCTCACTGTGATAAATGACACTTACACACCCCATACCCCTTTCAGTTTGTGCAGCACTAAGGCACTACTTTTTATGTGGATATCAGGTCACTTGATCATTATACAAACTTATCTAGTGTAATATGGAGTGAATTTTAGACTATTATATTAATAATATTTTTCAATATTTTAAACATCTACTCCCATAGGAAATGATGTTTCTCTGAGAAAGGTACCCAGACCTAAAATGAGGCAAGTATGGACTATTCAGAAGACCTTCCATGAGAGATGACCGACTCCCTCTTCATCTATACTCTGGGAGCTCCAATTCCAGTAATAGGAATAATATGACTAGAAAAGGTGATCCAAAATGTGTCTCTGGTCCCAGCAGAAATCAATAGATGACACTACTTCTTTTCTGGAGGTCCAGCAACCTAGCTTAAAGTTTCATGGTGGTTTTGAATGATTTCATAGTTTTTGGTTTCTTCCTGGCCAGCCAAGGACAGCTTTTGTTTGATAGCAAATGCTCTTTGCAGCACCTCCCTAAAACATTACTGTTCAGGCAGAACAGTTTTATGGCAAATTTAAGACTACCTGTCTCTCTAGAACAGATTCAGATGGAGTTGGGACGTGATTTCATGGTCTGGTTTTGAAATCTAGTTATTTGTTTTTGCAACCTATTGCTAGGATTAGTAGCTATTTTGTTTCCATTACTTACCTGAATTTCACTAGTACATCTTGTTCAGCCTTAAATGCTACTGTGCAGTCATTATACATGCACTATGTATCTTTTGCTTCTCCGGATAAACTTGTGACAAGTGTATTCTGACAGTGGTGTAGATCTGAACCCCCAGATGAAAGTCCTGATGGCTGACTTTGACTTTGGTCAAAAGGGGAAGCTGAAGAGTGAAAAAGCACCTAGGAACTTGTAGTTGGGAGCTGAGAGGCATAGTTGAATCTTCCCTACCAAACATAAACATCTCCTGCTAAATATTTTAACCAGTCAAATTTGCTCAGTGATTGTCATGCAACAAAATGTGGAAAGTCCATCTGTAACTATATTTGAAACCAGAGAGAGAGAACATTCTGCAATGAAGACCACATTAATCTCTTTACTTCCCTTCCTCGATAAATTTACCAGGATTATCACCAAATTGCTCCATTTTAGAAAACTGGCCCCTACTCCCTAAACACTTCTTAGATTCACCTATTCGACTTCTACAATCAGCTCCCTACAACACTCTTCTGTTTGTGTAAAGTTTATTTTCCTATGTTGTTTGCTCTCCCTTGATGCAGCACACCAAACTCCGTCTTGTTGGAATACACCGTGTGGTCATTGGGTGACTGCCAGCACCTGTGCAAATCTAGGGAGCCCATTTGGAGACTTCCTGCACCTCCATCTTTCAACCCCTGCTCTGGTTCATACCCAGTAGATCTGCTCCCAAATCCTTTGGATTTAGAGTGAAGAAATATTTTGATTCCGGGGCATTAGAAAGGCAAGCACTAATCAAGTAAGATTAAGTTTGGCATGAAGGGATTAAGCTCAGAACAGATAATTCCTTGGAATGAATTATCTTGGGAAGAGCTACTGGGATTGTACGCTCACCCTAAGGTAGTTCAAGGGGCAGGTTGTTGGGTTCCTATGTTAAGGACAGAGCCTCGGCCCTCCCTCACTTTTCCAAGTCTTTTGCTAACCAATTGCTTGGACTTGTCCTTATTCTGTATCAGGTTGGAGCAGAGCATGGACATGGGAACTAGTGCTCTCAGCAAGAAGCCGTGGTGGACCCTGCCTGAAAACTTTCATGTTCCAATGGTGTTCCACATGGAAGAGGACCAGGAGGAGCTTATCTTCGGTGAGTGGCCCTTGCTAACGTCCCCAATCTTAGTTTTCACTCTTCCTCTCCCCTCCCACCTTCATCAGTCACATATTCCTACCCTGGAAGCCACCTCCCCATTCCCTAAGGGCTTGTGCTTGACAGACCCTCCTCTCACCTCTTACGCTCACAGGGCATGGTGACACATACCTTCGCTGCATTGAGGTGCACAGCCACACCCTTATTCAGCTGGAGAGTTGGTTCACAGCTACAGGCCAGACTCGTGTGACTGTAGTTGGACCACATAGGGCAAGGCAGTGGCTGCTGCACATGTTCTGTTGTGTGGGGAGCCAGGACTCCTATCATCATGCTCGAGGTAGGTATTCTTGGCTGAACTGTGGTTTTGGACTTGGTGGTGGAGTTCTGGCTAAGTTGTGTGGCATCTTGGATTCTTGAGGAATCCCTTTGTGGCTAGGGAATCCAGGTGCTTCCCAGAGTCCATTGGGAAGAAAAGTGCCCATTTTTTTTTGTGGCATGAGATTGCTTAAGGTGGAGAAGGTAGCTGGGAGGTGTAAATGGGTTACCTTGGAAGGCCTGGGCTGAGGTGACATCCTCCCTGCAGCCTCCCTGATGGAGTCCAGGCCTGCCAATGGGCCCCAGTTATGGGCCCTGGTTCATTAGCCCTGGGCACATCTTTTGCAGGCCTGGAGATGCTGGAACATGTCCGAAGCCAGCCCCTGACCAATGATGACCTGGTCACCTCCATTAGCGTGCCACCGTACACTGGAGACCTGTCTTTGGCTCCCAGGATAAGTGGAACCATCTGTCTTAGCGTTCCTCAGCCTTCCCCTTACCAAGTGATTGGTTGTTCGGGATTCCATTTGAGTTCACTGTATCCGTAATTAAGGACTGATCTCCCCTGGGAAGCGGGGATGAGAGGAGAAGTCTTGGCTTCACTTTTGGTGAGAAAGACATGAAAGATACTGAAGAAAGTTTGAATTTGTGGCTGGGACCTGTCCCTCTCAGGTCTTGTAGACATGTGTCTGAGGGAAGTCTCCTGAATGTAAGAAAGTATTATTGGCAAAGCAATCCAATAAAATAAGCTACCTATGATGCAAAGCCTTCGATGTGCTGTCCTCTTTCCTTAGGATGAACTTATTCACCCCAGGATTTTCCTGGACCTTCAAATGCAGACAAATGGGGAGAACAGAAAGGTGGGAGGAAGGGTCCAGATAGAGATGGAAAGTGTTCCCACCCCAGCTACCTGATGAAGTAGGCAACCAGGGAATCTGGTGAACATGAGGTAGCCAGCATTGTCCCTGATTGCCCAAGTTTGTGGGTGGGGGTGGGGGGTGGGGTTTTCAGGGAGCAATGGGTTTTGAAGTTCCTCATGCCATGAATTAAATACGAAGGCTTCCTGAATCTCCATTAAAGAACGTTTTCTGATTGCCAAGTCTATATTTGGATCTCTCTAGGCAAGATTACGGCAAACTAAACCTGTCCTTAGTAGAACTCTTCCTCTTCAAATTTGTCCCTTCTCCAGCAGCCTGTATCTTAATAATGAGGCAATTGCAGTACCCTAGGAGAGTGACGATGGTGACTTAGACCAGAGTGGAGTGGCTGAAGTGTTAGGAAGTGGTTGAATTTGGAACATAATTTGAAGCCAGCAAGATTTACTAATTACATGGTTTTCACAAGGCCATTTGCCAAATAAAAGTTAAAATATAATATTCACAGTAGAAAAACACTTAGAGAAAATGTTGAAAGAATTCAGGTTATAGTAGTTGAACACTATGGCTCATGCTTGTAATCCTAGCACTTTGAGAGGCCAAGAAGGGCTCAGGTGTTGGAGACCAGCCTGGGTAACATGGTGAAACCCTGTCTCACCCAAGAACACAAAAAATTAACCTGGTGTGGTGGCACACACCTGTCGTCCCAGCTGCTTAAGGTGGGCACTGGGGTTGCAGCATTGCTTGAGCCCGGGAGGCGGAGGTTGCAGTAAGCCAAGATCATGCCACCACACTCCAGCACAGGCGACAGAGTGAGACTCTGTCTCAAAGAAAAAAAAAAAAAAATTCAGGTTTACAGACTGTCATACAGACTGCCAAAATAAATTGTCTACAGATAATGGCCACTTTTTTCTTTCTAGAAGTGAATTGTTCAGTTAGTCCTGAGGCCTAGCCCAGTGCCTTAATAATTATTTGTTGAAAAATGAATGAAAGTCTTTTTAATGGCTAGGAATGTATTCTAATATTGAAATAAAAAGAACTTGTAAAGGAGTGAAGCACATTCTAACTTGCTAGACATAAAAAGATAAATGTATATCCCTGACCTTTGGACAATAATCAACATTGCTTTTACTAAAAATTTCCTAGGGAAAAATCTCATGATTGTCAAAGGTACCATAGTATTTCTAACTCTAATCAAACTTCTGGCAAAAGATCTGTGTATACTTTAGTACAGTTTAAGGAGTCTGAGCTGTCATTTTCTTTGTTTCTCTCTCTCTTTCTTTCTCCTTCCTTCCTTCCTTCCTTCCTTCCTTCCTTCCTT
>NW_012115500.1:763465-783929 GCF_000951035.1 Colobus angolensis palliatus | reverse complement strand
TTCTTTCTTTTCTCTCTCTCTTCTTTAGATGGAATCTTGCTCTGTCACCCAGGCTGGAGTGCAGTGGCATGATCTCAGCTCACTGCAACCCCTGTCGTCCAGGTTCAAGCGAGTCTCGTGCCTCAGTCTCCCTGGGATTACAGTGGGATTACAAGCATGCCACCACGCCCGGCTAATATGTTGTAGTTTTAGTACAGATGAGGTTTTGCCATGTTGGCCAGGCTGGTCTCGGGCTATAGGCCTCAAGTGATCCACCCGCCTCAACCTCCCAAAGTGCTGGGATTACAGGCGTGAGCCACTGCGCCCAGCCGAGCTGTCATTTTCTAATGACCTATAAGCAATGATCCCACCGAAGGATCCCTGTCTGAAGCATTTTCTTGGGGAAAGTGGAGAAAAAAAAAAAGAGCGAAAACAACCACAACAGGCTGGGTGCGATGGCTCACACCTGTAATCCTAGCACTTTGGGGGGCTGAGGCAGGCGGATCACTTGAGGTCAGGAGTTCAAGACCACCTGGCCAAGATGATAAAACCCTGTCTCTATGAAAAATACAAAAATTAGCTGGGTGTGGCAGTGAATGCCTGTAATCTCAGCTACTCAGGAGGCTGAGGCATGAAAAACACTTAAACCTGGGAGGCAGAGGTTGCCATGAGCCAAGGTCCTGCTACTGCACTTCAGCCTGGGAGACACAGTGAGACTCCATCTCAAAAACAAACAAAACAAAGCAAAAAACACCAAAAAAACCAAGAACGATGCTAAATGGATTTGTGTGTGTGTGTACGTGTGTGTTTTGCTACCATATTTTCTGTTCAGTAGGGTCAATATTTATTTTCCCATAGAGAATGTCCTCTGAAGCCTTAAGATATGTTCTCTATGTGGAACTACTTTTTATTATACTGAACCAATAATTGAATATCAGCTATGTCATTTTCATTTAAATGTAAAATTTTGTTTTTTGAATATATAATTTCTTTATTGGGTTAAAAATTCAAAAAATGCTTTTAGTGAAAAAGATACCCTCCAAATCCTGTCCTTCAGCTAGCTATACAGTATCATTTCTTGTAGGAAATCTGTTTCGAATTCCTTGTATACCCTTGATTCTCAGATAAATACACATACATAATTTTTCTTTTTTATATACAGATTGCATCATACAATATACTCTTTAGCACCTTGCCTTTTTAAAAACTTAACAATAGATCTTGCAGATGGTTGCATTTTAGAGCAGAAACACTTTCTCATAATTTCTTATAGCTATATAGTCTCCCATTGTATGGGTATAGCATTCAACCCATTCCATATTGATTGACTTTTAGGTCATTTCCAACCTTATGTTGTAACAAACTATACTGCAGCACTGTAGTGTGTATATGTCATTTTGCACATGTGTGAATATATCTGTGGGATAAATTATTAAAAGTACATTAATGGATATAGCCAAGTTTCCTTCCTAATTGTTGACAATTTATACTTCTACCACATGTGTATGAGTATCTTATTTCCTTACACTCTCACCAATAATATAAAATATTTTTAATTTTTTCAGTCTTATCGATAGATGAAAAATGGTTTCTTAGTGCTGTTTTAACTTGCATTTATCTTATTACGAGTGGCACTGAATATCTTCTTATTGGATTCCCGTATGTGCTTCCCAATGCCTTTTCATTCATATGTATAGACAATTTATATTGTACTTGCTGTGACCTGTCTATTTAGGCTGTTGTCCGTCAGGTTGTTATTGATTTGTAGTACCTCTTGATATATTATAAACATTAGTGCTTTGTTTGTAAAATAAGCCACAAATACTTCTTCCCAGTATGTCCTTTGTTTTGCACATTGTTTGGGTGGTACTTGCTATGTAGATTTTTAATGTCTATGAGGTGAATTCATGAATCTTTTTAAGTTTATTGCCTCTGGATTTTGTTTAGTTCTTAGGAATGTCCTCCTTATCCCAAATGTAAAATATTTGGTAATAGTGTCCTCTGGCATAGTTTGGGTTTTCTTTTTTACATTTAAATAGTATTATTTAAATGTATTCTTGAGATGTGATTTGATTTAGGTCGTTAAGTATGGATCAAATGGATTTCTGTTATTTTAATTTTATATATATATATATCTTTTTATTATACTTTAAGTTCTAGGGTACATGTGCACAACACGCAGGTTTGTTACATATGTATACATGTGCCATGTTGGTGTGCTGCACCCATCAACTCGTCAGCACCCTTCAACTCGTCATTTACATCAGGTGTAACTCTCAGGGTATATATATTTTTTTAACATAGTTTTATTTTTTTCTGGAGACAGAGCCTCTGTCACCCAGGCTGGAGTGCGGTAGTATGATCATAGTTCACAGCAGCCTCAAACTCTTGGGCTGCAGTTATGTTCCCACCTCAGCCTCCTGAGTAGCTGGGATTACAGTTGCACACCACCAAGCCTGCATAATTGTTATAGTTTTTGTAGACAAGGGGTTTCACCAGTTGGCCAGGCTGGTCTTGGACTCCTGAGCTCAAGTGATCTGCCCACCTTGGCCTCCCAAAATGCTGGGATTACATTTGTGAACCACTGTGTCTGGCCTGCAGTGATATTTCTGTCAAACCTAAGAAATATACTGGGGATAAATCCAATAAATATAATAAAATAAAAAATTATGATCAAGGACACTTAGATTTAATGTTGAATCAGAGACCCTATAGTAGAGAAAAATACTATAGGTAATATATAAGGCCAATCATTGGCCCACTAGATGGAAAACTTTTATAGCTAACCCATGGGAAGTTTCAGTCCTGTCTTAATTTATTAAGTATTACTGAATGTACACTGGAAAATATAAACATAATTAATCAGAAATGTTTTAATGTCTTTTCATTCTGTTTTGGACTTGAGGAAATCACGTTTTAATGAGTTGCAACTATGCTAAAGTCATAGATTCAGCTATTTTGCACTGAAGGAAGTACACAGTTCTATGACAAAAAAATTTAAATTAAATCATATCCTCCAAGCATGGTGGGTCATGCCTGTAATCCCAGCACTTTGGGAGGCCAAGGTGGGTGGATCACCTGAGGTCTGGAGTTTGAGACCAGCCTGGCCAACATGGTGAAACCTCGTCTCTACTAAAAATACAAAAATTAGTTGGGCGTGGTGTAATCCCAGCTACTTGAGAAGCTGAGGCAGGAGAATTGCTTGATCCCAGGAGGTGGAGGTTGCAGTGAGCCGAGATGGTGCCATTGCATTCCAGCCTGTGCAACAGAGCAAAACTATTCTTTCTCCAAAAAAAAAAAAAAAATTGTATCCTTAAGTTATGATTTTGTTGGAAATTTTTTTAAATAGATATCAGTGTATTCAAAGTAAATTAGCTCTTCCTGGTGATTCAGAGCAACAGTCAGGCAAGCTTTTTCTATAAATGGCCAGATAGTAAATATTTTATGTTCTGTGTCATGCAGTCTCTGTCAAAACTACTCACCCAATGATTACAGTGCAAAATTAGTCAGAGGGAATACATAAATGATGGGTACTGCTCTGTCCCAATAAAACTTTATTTAAAACACAAAATGAATTTTACATAATTTTATGTGTAAGAAAATATAATTTTTTTTGGATATTTTAGAGCCATGTAAAAATGATTCCTGGCTGGGCGAAGTAGCTCACACCTATAATACCAGCACTGTGGGAGGTGGAGGCGGTTAGATCATCTGAGGTGAGGAGTTTGAGACCAGCCTGGCCAACATGGTGAAACCCCGTTTCTACTAAAAATGCAAAAATTAGCTGGGTGTGGTGGTGCACGCCTGTAATCTCAGCTACTGGGGAGGCTGAGGCAATGCTTGAACCCGGGAGGCAGAGGTTGCCGTGAGCCGAGATCACGACAGTGTACTCCAGCCTGGTCAACAAGTGCAAAAATCCGTCTCAAAAAAAAAAGATTTCTAAACCACGACCTATACAAAAAACAGGCATGAGAAATTGTGGAAGACAGTGTGGTGATTCCTCAAGGATCTAGAACCAGAAATACCATTTGACCCAGCAATCCCATTACTGGGTATATACCCAAAGGATTATAAATCATTCTATTATAAAGACACATGCACACATATATTTATTGCAGCACTATTTACAATAGCAAAGACTTGGAACTAACCCAAATGCCCATCAGTGATAGACTGGATAAAGAAAATGTGGTACATAGACACCATGGAATACTATGCAGCCATAAAAAAGAAGGAATTCATGTCCTTAGCAGGGACATGGATGCAGCTGGGAACCATCATTCTCAGCAAACTAACATGGGAACAGAACCAAACACTGCATGTTCTCACTGATAAGTGGGAGTTGAACAGTGAGAACACATGGACACACATCTGGGCCTGTCGGGGTGATGAGCAAGGGGACGGAGAGCATCAGCACAAATACTGAATGTATGCAGGGCTTAAAACCTAGATAAGGGGTTTATGGGTGCAGCAAAACTCCAGGGCACAGGTATACCTATGTAACAAACCTGCACATTCTGCACACGTATCCCAGAACTTAAAGTAAAATTAAAAAAAAGAAAAAGGGTTAGTCCTATCCATGTTCTAAATAGTACAAAACTTTAGCAAATAAAAGACTGTGTTTTATTAGTGCATGAATGGAAAGACAAATCAATGGAATAAAATAGAAAACCAAATATTCACCCACATATATGCATAAAAATTTAATATTTGATAAAGAAGATGATTCAGATTAATGTGGAAAAGGCAGATTACTCAATCAGTGAATGAGTAATCATTGTGATAAACCAGCAAACCATTTAAAAATCCATTTGAGGTCAGGCAAAGTGGCTCACACGTGTAATCCCAGCACTTTGGGAGGCACAGGAAGGAGGATTACTTGAGCCTAGGAGTTTGAGATCAGCCTGACAAGATGGTGAGACCTTGTTTCTACAAAAACAAAAAATAAAAAATTAGCTGAGTGTGGTGGTGTGCACCTATAGTCCTGGCTACTCGGGAGGCTGAGGTGGGAGAATAACTTGAGCCCAGGATTTGAGGTTGCTGTGAGCTATGATCACACCATTGCACTCCAGCCTGAGAGCAAGATACACAGCAAGAGAGTTCCAACTGA
Organism: Colobus angolensis palliatus; assembly: GCF_000951035.1. NCBI lineage: Eukaryota > Metazoa > Chordata > Mammalia > Primates > Cercopithecidae > Colobus > Colobus angolensis. The sequence continues at coordinate 778,840 of NW_012115500.1, read as the reverse complement.
AGGGCTTTGATCTTTAACTTATAAAAGGGATTTTTCTCTATTAATTAATTAATTAATTAATTATTGGCTGCCAGATAGAGTGGTAAGGATTATTCTATAGTATTAGTTTTTTGATACTCAATAGGGCCAGAATTACTGCATATACATTTTGATCATAAATTCTTTGATGCTTAATATTATATGACTTGGAAAGTGCTATAAATGAAAATAATCAAGATATACTTTGTGCTTGTCACTCTTGAGGTTTTATATGATAAAACATTGGTTACCTACAGTTCATTCTCCCTCCTTGGAAAGTGGAACACTGCTGAGCTCAATCAAAATGAGAGAAGTATGTAAAAGGGACCAGAATCATGTAGCATGCTTTGAACAGCTAGTAACAGGAAACACTGGTCCAGTTGGATGTTAGAAACACTGGTCCAGTTAACATGTTAGGATGTTAGGCCAGGCTGGTCTCAAACTCCTCACCTCAGATGATCTAACCACCTCCACCTCCCACAGTGCTGGTATTATAGGTGTGAGCTACTTCGCCCAGCCAAGAATCATTTTTACATGGCTCTAAAATATCAAAAAAAAATTATATTTTCTTACACATAAAATTATGTAAAATTAATTTTGTGTTTATAATTCATTTTGTATTATTGCCAATGGCAGGCATTCCAGGCATATTACGCCAAGGGCTCCCTTTCCACCTTGTGTTGGCTTCCTTTTCAGGTTGGTAGCAAAATACTTGTAGCCATTTCCAAAATCATATCCTGTCATAAACACCAGGAGAAGGAAAGAAGATATGAGTCCTTTTTTGTGTCTCTTTTCAGAAATGAGACAACCTATGCCCGAAGCCTCCTTTAGGTTTTACTTCATTTCAAAATTGGGACATGTGCAATTTCCTAAAGCAATCACTGGCAAGGGGAATTAGATTATCACGACCAGTCTAAACTAATCACCTGGAATTAAATTGATGTTAGAAGTTAGTGTCCATCAACACTTAACAGGATTCTATTTTCCTATGTTTTGATGTCATGTGGGAGTTGAAAAACTGCAACTGTCAGCCAGAGATTGACAGAGTGATGGAGCCACTGAATAAGAAATGGATTTATGACCTGGGAACATGAGAAGCCATGCTAAACGAAACCCATACATATGAAGCTGTCAATTTCTCATAGATTATCTATTTGTTCACATATAAAGAATCTTGAGAAACTCATGTAGGATACAATAGAAACTATATTTCATTTGAGTGCATATTCATTAACATTTTTCTATTTTTCTGCTTTTTAAAAACTCTACAATCAGGCCAGGTGCAGTGCCTCATGCCTACAGTCTCAGTGCTTTGGAGGCTGAGCCAGGAGGATCTCTTGAGCCCAGGAGTTTGAGACCTACCTGGGCAACATAGCGAACCCTGTCTCTAAAAAAAAATAAAAATAAAAATAAAATAAATAAATAAAAAATTAGTTGGTTGGGTTGGTGTAGTTCCGTAGTCCTAGCTACCTGGGAGGCTGTGGCAGGAGGGTCGTTTGAGTTCAGCAGTTTGAGACAGAAGTGAGTTATTATCATGCCACTACTCTCTGGCCTGGGCAATGGGGCAAGACTCTGTCTCTAAAAGCAAACCAAATAAGAAAAACAAAACCAAAAAATCCTCTATCATCAGAAAATTATCAACACTTTTGGTTTCAGATGTGCCCATCTTGCTGTGAGTCCACATCCAGCAGGCACAAAGCCAAGAGCACCAGGGCTCCTCTCCTTGCTGTGTGTGTGCACCTTTCCATGAATATACGAAATAAAAATGATTACTTACTCCATGTGTTACACTTGCAAACCTTGCCTTTTTTATTGCTCTAAAATATGACGTAACCAAGATTGTGCACAAGTAGCATTAGACAACTCACTGCACAGTATTTCTAACTGTGTTTGTTGTCCTATGTGGTACTTTGGATAATGTTATTTTCATAATTATGCATGAATAATTTTTCCAGGGCCACCAGCTGGTCCTAGCTGGCTGCCTTCTCCTCTACCCCTGCTGACTACATAAGTGATTTGTTATTTTCCAAAGATAATTTTTTAAAACATTTATATTCGGGGATAAGCGTGAAAGTTGGTTACATAGGTAAACTAGTGTCATGGGAATTTGTAGTACAGATTATTTCATCACCCAGGTATTAAGCCTATTACTCACTATTTATCTTTTCTGCTCCTCTCCCTTTTCTTACCCTTCACCCTCAAGTAGACCACAGTGTCTATTGTTTCCTTCTTTGCATCCATAAAGTCTCATCATTTAGCTCCCACTTGTAAGTGAGAACAAGTGATGTTTGGTTTTCTCTTCCTGCATTAGTTTGCTAATGGCCTCCAACTCCATCCATGTTCCCGCGAAATACATGATCTCATTCTTTTTGTTATGACTGCATAGTATTCCAAGGTGTATATGTACCACATTTTCTTTATCCAGTCTGTCATTGATGGATATTTAGGTAGATCCTGTGTGCTTGCTATTGTGAGTCGTGCTGCAATGAACATTCATGTGCATGTGTCATTATGGTAGAATGATTTATATTCTTCTGAGTATACACCCAGCAAGGGGATTCCTGGGTCAAATGGTACTTCTGCTTTTAGCAGCTTGAGGAATCACCATGCTGCTTTCCACAATGGCTAAACTAATTTACACTCCCACCAACAGTGTATGTGTTCCCTTTTTTCTGCAACCTTGCCAGCATCTGTTATTTTTTGACTTTTTTAAACATAGCCATTCTAACTTGTGTGAGTTCGCATCTCATTGTGGTTTTGATTTGCATTTCTCTAATGATCAGTGAAATTGAGCTTTTATTCATATGCTTGTTGGCGCATGTATGTCTTTTGAAATTGTTTCTCATGCCCTTTGCCCACATTTTAAGGAGTTGTTTGTTGTTCTCTTGTAAATTTGTTTAAGTTCATTATAGATACTGGATATTAGACCTTTGTCAGATGTATAGTTTGCAAATATTTTCTTTAGGCTGTCTGTTTATTCCGTTGATAGTTTCTTTTGCTGTGCAGAAGCTCTTAAGTTTAATTAGATCCCATGTGTCAATTTTTGGTTTTGTTGCCATTGCCTTGGTGTCTTTGTCAAGAAATCTTTGCCCTTTCCTATGTCCAGGATGGTATTGATTAGATTGTCTTCCAGGGTTTTTATAATTTTGGGTTTTACATTTAAGTCTTTGACCTATCAAAGATAATTTTCAATGTTGAATCTGATTTTTCTCTTTAAGAGACTGGGTGTCCCTCTGTTGCCCACGCTGGAGTGCAGTGGCATGATCATAGCCCACTGCAACCTTGAACTCCTGTGTTCAAGCAATCCTCCTGACCCAGCCTCCTTATCTGGAATTACAGAGCCACTAAGTCGGTGAATCTGATTTTTTTAAAGCTTTAACACAAAAATTAAATGGTTGCTTAATTTTACCAAAGAGGTAGTATTTGAGAAAGTGATTATCAACATGTACACAAAGCTATGTAAAAGATGAGCTTTGTCAGTAGAAATCCAAGCATCTTGATCACACTGGTGTTACTTATAAATAAATGTTTTGAAACTTAACATTTTTTGTTGGACCTGGTGGCTCACGCTTGTAATCCCAGCACTTTGGGAGGCCGAAGGAGCCGGAGCACCAGAGGTCAGGAGTTTGAGACCAGCCTGACCAACATGGTGAAACCCCATCTCTACTAAAAACACAAAAATTAGCCAGGCATGGTGATGCGTGCCTGTAGTCCCAGCTACTAGGGAGGCTGGGGTGGGAGGATAGCTTGAACCTGGGTGGCGGAGGTTGCAGTGAGCTGAGATTGCGCCACTGTACTCCAGCCTGGGCAACAGAGTGAGACCATGTCTCAAAAAGAAAAAAAAAAAAAAAGAAACAACTTTTTTTTTTTCCTCTCGACATAAAGCCAATACAAGGAAATCTCAGGAAATTAATAATTTATTTATAATTTTTTTTTCCTCAACAAAACCCCTCAAAGTTCAGACATTAGCACAGGCATGTAATACCAAACAGCTACAAAGGAGAGATGGAAACAGGAAAAGTCAGATGAATGGCGCTCAAAAGCAACAGTAACTAAGCACTTGAAAGTGGATTGGATTGTTGGTTAATATTTTTCCATTTGAAAGAATCACATGGGATTCTAGCTTCTTGCAAGAAGGAGTTTAAGTTACACCTGATGCTTCCCCTCACTGACCAAGGGGCTGGGATGTCTTGTTAACTCTCTCCTTTCGGTTTAATTGCATTCCATACTCTAATTTTCTCAGATTGTATATTCTATCTTATTTTTCCACCTGAGCAGAAAGAATTCTTTCTGTTTACTTCACCCCACTTCTTTCCTCTGAGAAAAGGCAGTCTTCTCCAACAGGAGAAAGAAAACCAGGAGGAGAGGAGAGAAGAAGAGAGAATATGAGAGAGAGAAGAGAGAGGGAGAGGTGTGATGGAGTGTTAGACTGGATGACAGAGGGGAGCTAGAAGGGGGATGCTCCAGGCTCTCAATCTCAGGACTGTGGAAAATGATTTTCCAGGAGATGCACATGTGGTCTCATATTTCTCACAATAGTTCACCTAGGGTTCCCTCCTTAGGTCTGTCTCCCACTACCAAAACCCAATATAGGCAGTCTCGCTGCCTTACCTGGAGGGAGGACCAGGACCTGGGTCTCTACTCCTGTCCCTGCACAGATTCATTTGAGGCATTTACATTTGTGACCACTCTTGGGGGAACAGCCTGCAACAGGAAAGGAGTGAGTGGATGTTGGTGTTTTTCCAGGGCCACCAGTTGGTCCTAGCTGACTGCACCCCCCTCCCCAACTACATACACTTCTTTGGGGGCAGAAAGTTCCTCTCTCAGCTGAGGGGCCTATGGGTATTACTCAGGGAGCAGCCTCAGGTTGGGGTAACTGCTCTTGTTGCTGCAGGAGGAAGAGGTGGAAAGACACTGGGGGAAGTACTCAGTCTGGAATCTGATTTTTAAAAACATTTTTTGGGAGCCACTTGCCCAAAGTCTTGAAATCAGAAAATCCTAATGGCGCTGTCTTCAAAATACATCCCAGATGCATACATTTCAACCACTAATACTCTATTCTAAAACATGTTGACTTATCTTTTTCTCTAAAATTCAAGCCCAATGTCCAAAATAATCAAACGATTAGGATGCCTTTTATTTTGGTTTCTTGAAATGACCACTGTTAATAAAAATATTTGTCTTTGGGAGGCAGAGTCTGGCGGATCACCTGAGGTCAGGAGTTCGAGACCAGCCTGACCAACTTGGAGAAACACCGCCTCTACAAAAATACAGAATTAGCTGGGCATGGTGGCGCATGCCTGTAATCCCAGCTACTTGGGAGGCTGAGGCAGGAGAATCGCTTGAACCCAGGAGGCAGAGGTTGCATGTGTGCTGAGATTGTGTCATTGCACTCCAGCCTGGGCAACAAGAGTGAAACTTGTTCTCAAAAAAGAAAGAGAAAAATTTGTACTTTTAATCAATATACAAAAAGGAATATTCAGGTTTGCTTGATGTTCTGCAAATTTTGAGTGACTCAGACAGAATATGAGTGTTCTTTTGGTTACCAAACTTAGAATAACATAAAAAACTGTAGGAAGAAAAGTTTTTTTTTAAAGGTTATTTCTAGTAAAATGATGTGTACTTCTAAAGTTAAAAAACCTTGTTTACTATATAGACTGACATATAACTGTTAAAACTTGATTATAAAGATGAAATTGTCTTTGTCAATTATGAATTAGTGACATTCATAATATACTTTATGGGGTAAATTAAAGTCCCTGGGTATTTGTTAGCGGCGTCCTTAACTTTCATGACAACTCTCCTTCTCTTACTTGAGAAGGAAGCGTTCGTGATTATTTGTTTTATGGAACTATCCATGCTTTGTACAGATAATTTGGAAAGTTTTTTTTTTAATATTAATGTTTCTTGTTAATGATTAATGTTTAAATGTGTAAACTAGAATTTTTCAAATATTCTATGCGATCACGATTCTAAATTTACCGTTAGCGTATGATCTTCTCCCATAAGTTAAAATCGGCTCAAGTGGCTGAATTGTTCTCCTTCATTTGGCGAAGGAGAGAGTAAAAGAGGAAAAATTTCTGAGTGATGGAGAGTCCTGCTAAAAATAAATAAATAAATAAATAAATAAAAGCAAAGTATTTATATAGACAGTAGATATGTGATTGAGTTGGTCCGTATCAGAAAACTTTAGAAATTGAGAGGTTTTCTGATCTCTTGTGGAAGTCTCATTAAAAATGGCAAGAAATTGGCTGAGCACAGTGGCTCATGCCTGTAATCCCTGCACTTCGGGAGGCTGAGGCAGGTGGATCACTTGAGGTCAGGAGTTGGAGACCAGCATGGTGACATGGTGAAACCCCATCTCTGCCAAAAATACAAAAATAAACTGGGCACGGTGGTGTGCACATGTAATTCCAGTTCCTTGAGAGGCTGAGGCAGAAGAATGGCTTGCACCCAGGAGATGGAGGTTGTAGCGAGCCGAGATCACACCACGCTCTCCAGCGAGGGTGACAGAGCGAGACTCTGTCTTAAATAAACAAAACAAAACAAACAAACAATAGCCCAAAGGCAAGAAATTAGAGAACTTTTAAAAGCTTTGCTATTACCTAAGGGGGTAGCCATATAATAAAATGGAGACTAATTTAAAGGGCAATAACCCAGAATCCTGAGGAAATAATTTGCCACTATGCTAAACAAGTAGCATTAACCAAAGCAGTTGCCATACTGATGGTTTGTAAATACGTTCTAGCCATTGTTTGCTTATCTCCAGAATGGATTGAGGATATTCCTGATAGACAGCCAAGGTTCTGATGATAAAATTGCGTGAATGTTATTCTGGACTTAAGGAGTTCCACTATATTCTTCAGTGATTGGGGGGAGGGGTTGTGGTACACAAAAGAACATTTTTTTTTTTTAAATATGAATAAACAATCTTGCTGTACCAAATGAATATTTAGAACAATTAGAAAGAAGGCCGGGCTTGGTGGCTCACACCTGTAATCTCAGCACTTTGTGGGGCCAAGGCGGGTGGATCAGCTGAGGTCAGGAGTTTGAGACCAGCCTGGTCAACATGGTGAAACCTCATCTCTACTAAAAATACAAAAAAATTAGCCAGGTGTAGTGGCTCCTGCCTGTAATCCCAGCTACTCAGGAGACTGAGGCTGGAGAATTGCTTGAACCTGGGGGGCGGAGGTTGCAGCGAGCCGAGACCACCTCACCATTGCAATCCTGCGTGGATAACAAGAACTAAACTTAGTCTCAGTGAAAAAAAAAAAAAAAGAACAATTAGAGAGAAAGAAAATGAATTCTATAAAACTAAATTTGAGAATGCTGTCTAAGACTTAAACTTCCATGGCTTGGGAATTGCTGTTAGCCTTGAAGACAATGACATCAACTCCTCCGGGAATCCATAGGCTTCTCCATACGTTAAGGAATTCACTTCTGTTTTTTTTTGTTTGTTTTTCATTTTTTTTTGAGACGGAGTTTTGCCCTTGTTGCCCAGGCTGGAGTGCAATGGTGCGATCTCGGCTCAACGCAACCTCTGCCTCCTGGGTTCAAGCAATTCTCCTGCCTCAGCCTCCCAAGTAGCTGGGATTACAGGCATGCGGTTCCATGCCCAGCTAATTTTGTATTTTTAGTAGAGATGGTGTTTCCCCATGATAGTCGGGCTGGTCTTGAACTCCTGACCTCAGGTGATCTGCCCACCTCGGCCTCCCAAAGTGCTGGGATTACAGGTGTGAGCCACCGCACCCGGCCAGGAATTCACTTCTGAACCTGTATTCTGCCATACTGCAAGCTCACATGTCTAAATACTACAAAGGATTCATTTGATGTGTCTAGCTTTTAATAGATAACAATAATCTTCCCCAAATATCCACCTAATAGCTTTGCATGACTAGAAATCTGAAGATTTCGTCTTTTGAAAAAGACTAAACATCTCAAAATCAGAGGAAAATCTACTGTTGGCCTTAATAAAAAGGAGATCATCAAGAAACCGTAAACTGAGAATTCTTAAGTATCTTCCAGAACAACGATTTTTGGAAGAAGATGACCAAACCATTGTCTTCAGATCAAGCTTTGATGACTCCAAGTAGATACGTCCATCCAAGACAGTAAAACAGGATACAAGTTCTGGTATCTTTGCCTTCTTTTTAAACTTTTGCTGTACTTAGCATTGTGCTTAAGCATTGCCTAGAGGGAAACCAAAAGTTTTTAAGATTCCTTCACAAACTTGGCCTGGTGAGATGGCTCATACCTATAATCCTAGCACTTTGGGAGGACCAGGCAGGCAGAATACTTAAAGCCTTGAGTCTGAGACCAGCCTGGTCATCGTGGTGAAACCCTGTCTCTACTAAAAATACAAAAATGCAGAAATTAGCTGGGCGTGGTGTCACCCGCCTGTAATCTCAGCTACTTAGTGGGCTGAGGCAGTGAGATGAGATCGGACCAATGCACTCCAGCCTGGGCAACAGAGTGAGACTCTGTCTCAAAGAAAAGGATTCTTTCACAAATGACGAATGACAGTTTATCTTGATCTTCTTTTTTTGTTTTTTGAGGCAAAGTTTTTTTGCTCTTGTCACCCAAACTGGAGTGCAGTGGCGCAACCTCAGCTCACTGCAACCTCTGTGTCTCCCTGGTTCAAGTGATTCTCCTGCCTCAGTCCCTCAAGTAGCTGGGATTACAGGCTTATGTCACCATATCTGGCTAATTTTTGTATTTTTAGTGGAGACAGGGTTTCACCATGTTGGCCAGGCTGGTCTCAAACTCCTGACCTCAAGTCATCCAGCTGCCTTGGCATCCAAAGTGCTGGGATTACAGGCATGAGCCATCATGTCTGGCCTCAATTTTCTATAGTAGAGAATTTTACCTGCCACCTAAGGAAAGGGAAAACTTTCTTATTTTTTTTTCTCAACTATAGCTATTGTTTTTGTTTTTTTCAATTTTTATTTAGCTTAAAATTTTTCTCTTAAGAGACAGAATCTTGCTATGTCACCCAGCCTGGAGTGTGGTGGTGTGATTCCAGCTCAAACTCCTGGGCTCAGGTGATCCACCTACCTTAGTCTCTGGATAAGCTAGGACTACAGGTGCGCATCACCTCACCCAGTTATTGCTTTCAGGTTTTCGTAAAGATGAAGTCTCACTTTGTTGCCTGGGCTGGTAGCAAAATCCTGGCTCACAGGATGACCTCAAACAACAAAATATGTCTGCTGACATTATTGCAATAATGTATTGAGTCTCTCCTTGCAGTGCTAGTCCTTAATCTTCAGTGACTCCTCAGCCTCCACTCAAGCAATGTTCACATGTTGAAGAATTAGTTGTCCTGCTCTCACTGTGATAAATGACACTTATACACCCCATACCCCTTTCAGTTTGTGCAACACTAAATCACTACTTTTTATGTGAATATCAGGTCCCTGATCATTATACAAACTTATCTAGTGTAATGTGGAGTGAGTTTTAGACTATTATATTAATAATATTTTTCAATATTTTAAACATCTACTCCCATAGGAAATGATGTTTCTCTGAGAAAGGTACCCAGACCTAAAATGAGGCAAGTATGGACTATTCAGAAGACCTTCCATGAGAGATGACCGACTCCCTCTTCATCTATACTCTGGGAGCTCCAATTCCAGTAATAGGAATAATATGACTAGAAAAGGTGATCCAAAATGTGTCTCTGGTCCCAGCAGAAATCAATAGATGACACTACTTCTTTTCTGGAGGTCCAGTAAAGTTTCATGGTGGTTTTGAATGATTTCATAGTTTTTGGTTTCTTCCTGGCCAGCCAAGGACAGCTTTTATTTGATAGCAAATGCTCTTTGCAGCACCTCCCTAAAACATTACTGTTCAGGCAGAACAGTGTTATGGCAAAGTTAAAAGACTACCTGTCTCTCTAGAACAGATTCAGATGGAGTTGGAACATGATTTCATGGTCTGGTTTTGAAATCGTCCTTTGTCTTTGCAACGTATTACTAGGATTAATAATCATTTTGTTTCTAGTAATTACCTGTATTTGACTAGTACATTCTATTCAGTCTTTTTTTTTTGAGATGGAATTTTGCTCTTGCCCCCTAGGCTGGAGTGCTATGGTGTGATCTCAGCTCACTGCAACCTGTGCCTCCTGGGTTCAAGCGATTCTCTTGCCTCAGCCTCCTGAGTAGCTAGGATTACAGGTGCCCGCCACCATGCCAAGGTAATTTTTGTATTTTTAGTAGAGATGGGGTTTCACCATGTTGACCATCAGGCTGGCCTTGAACTCCTGACCTCAGGTGATCCACCTGCCTTGGCCTCCCAAAGTGTGGGATTACAGGCGTAAGCCTCCTCTTCAGTCTTAAATGCTACTTAAATGCTACTGTGCAGTCATTATATTTTCACTATGTATATTTTGTAACAAAATGTGTATGAAAGACCAAATGTTTGCGGATGCAGAGAACATTCTCCCGATAACCTTGTGATTTGTGGATTCTGATAGTGGTATAGATCTCAACCTCATAGATGAAAGTCCTGATGGCTGACTTTATCTTTGGTAAAAGGGGAGGCTGAAAACTGAAAAATCACCCAAAAACTTGCAGTGGGAAGCTGACAGGCCAAGCTGAATCTTCCCTACCAAACATGAACGTCTCCTGCAATTTTATTTTTTTTATTTTTATTTTTTTTTAGACAGAGTCTTGCTATGTCACACAGGCTGGAGTGTAGTGGCGTGATCTCAGCTCACTGCAACCTCCGCCTCCTGGGTTCAAGTGATTCTCCTGCCTCAGCCTCCTGAGTACCTGGGGTTACAGGTGTGTGCCACCATGCCCCGGCTAATTTTTTGTATTTTTAGTAGAGACAGGGTTTCAGCATGTTGGTCAGGCTGGTCTGGAACTCCTGCCCTCCTGATCTGCCCACCTCAGTCTCCCAAAGTCCTGGGATTACAGGCATGAGCCACCGCACCCGGCCGCAAAATATGTTAAATACTCAAGATTGCTCAGTGATTGTCACTCAACGAGATGTAGAAAGTCTATTCTGGCATTCTATGACAGCTCGGCCGGGCATGGTGGCTCATGCCTGTAATCCCAGCACTTAGGGAGGCCGAGGCGGGGAGATCAGGAGGTCAGGAGATCGACACTATCCTGGCTGACATGGTGAAACCCAGTCTCTACCAAAAAAATTACAAAAGATGAGCCGGGCGTGGTTGGTGGGCACCTGTAGTCCCAGCTACTTGGGAGGCTGAGGCAGGAGAATGTCATGAACCCGGGAGGCGGAGCTTGCAGGGAGCCGCGATTGCGCCACTGCACTCCCGCCTGGGCGACAGAGTGAGACTCCCTTTAAAAAAGAAAGAAAAAAAAAAAAGAGTACATTCTGTAACTATATTTCAAACCAGAGATAACATTCAGCAATGAAGACCACATTAGTCTCTCAACTTCCTAGATAAATTTACCAGAATAATTACCAAATTGCCCCATTTTAGAGAACTGGCTCCTACTCCTTAAACGCGCCTTAGACTGCCCTACTCAACTCCTACAATGGGCTCCTATTACACTATCCTATCAAGTTTATTTTCCTGTGTTGTTTGCTCTCCCTTGATGCAACAGACCAAATAAACCCAGTCGTGTTGGAATACACTGTGTGATCATTGGGTGGCTGCCGACACCTGTGCAAATCTAGGGAGCTCATTTGGAGGCTTCCTGCCCCTCCATACCCTCAACCCCTGCCCTGGTTCATGCCAGTAGGCATGCTCCAAAATCCTTTGAATTTAGAGTGAAGAAAAATTCCTGATTCCGGGGCATCAGAAAGCCAAGCACTTATCAGATGATTAAGTTTGACTTGAAAGGATTAAGCTCAGAGCAGATAATTACTTGGAATGAATTATCTTGGGAAGACCTACGGGGATTGGACACCCACCCTAAGGTGGATCAAGGGGCGGGTTGTTTGGATTCCTTATTAAGCACAGAGCCTAGGCCCTTCCTCGCTTTTCCAAGTCTTTTGCCAACCAGTTTCTTAGACTTTCCCCTATTCTGAATCAGGTGGGGGCAGAGCATGGACATGGGAACAGGTGCTGTCAGCAAGGAGCCGTGGTGGACCCTGCCTGAAAACTTTCATGCTCCAATGGTGTTCCACATGGAAGAGGACCAGGAGGAGCTCATCTTCGGTGAGTGGCCTTTGCCGACGTCCCCTCCTTCATCTGTTTATTTGTATTTTTTTGAGACAGATTCTCGCTCGTGATCTTGGCTCACTGCAACGTCTGCCTTTTGGGTTGAAGTGATTCTCGTGCTTTAGCCTGCAGAGTACCTGGGATTGCAGGCTCCTGCCACCATGCCTAACTAGTTTTTGTGTTTGTTTGTTTGTTTTGAGACCGTCTCGCTCTGTCGCTCAGGCTGGAGTGCAGTGGCGCCATGACGGCTCACTGCAAGCTCCGCCTCCCAGGTTCACGCCATTCTCCCGCCTCAGCCTCCCGAGTAGCTGGGACTACAGGCGCCGCCATCACGCCAGCTAATTTTTTGTATTTTTAGTAGAGATGGGGTTTCACCATGTTAGCCAGGATGGTCTCTGTCTCCTGACCTCGTGATCTGCCCGCCTTGGCCTCCCAAAGTGCTGGGAATACAAGTGTGAGCCATTGCGCCTGGCCTAGCTTTTTTTTTTTTTTTTGAGATGGAGTCTCCCTCTGTCACCCAGGCTGGAGTGCAATGGCGCGATCTCGGCTCACTGCAAGCTCCGCCTCCCGTGTTCACGCCATTCTCCTGCCTCCGCCTCCCGAGTAGCTGGGACTACAGGCGCTCGACAGCACGCTTGGCTAATTTTTCGTATTTTTAGTAGAGACGGGGTTTCACCGTGTCAGCCAGGTGTGTGTGGAACTCCTGACCTCAAGTGATCTACCTGCCTCGGCCTCCCAAAGTGCTGGGATTACAAGCGTGAGCCATTGCGCCTGGCCTAGCTTTTTTTTTTTTTTTTGAGATGGAGTCTCCCTCTGTCACCCAGGCTGGAGTGCAATGGCGCGATCTCGGCTCACTGCAAGCTCCGCCTCCCGTGTTCACGCCATTCTCCTGCCTCCGCCTCCCGAGTAGCTGGGACTACAGGCGCTCGACAGCACGCTTGGCTAATTTTTCGTATTTTTAGTAGAGACGGGGTTTCACCGTGTCAGCCAGGTGTGTGTGGAACTCCTGACCTCAAGTGATCTACCTGCCTCGGCCTCCCAAAGTGCTGGGATTACTCCCAAAGGCATGAGTCACTGCGCCAGGCCGGCCTCCTTCATCCCCTTCTGGGTTTTCAATCTTCCCCTCTCCTCCCACCTTCATGAGTCACACATCCCTACCCTCAAGGCCACTTCCCCATCCCCCAAAGACTGGTGGCTGACAGTTCCTCTTCTCACCTCTTGTGCTTCCAGGACTTGGGGACACATACCTTCGCTGCATTGAGCTGCACAGCGACACCCTTATTCAGCTGGAGAGTTGTTTTACAGCTACAGGCCAGACTCGTGTGACTGTAGTCGGACCACCAATGGCAAAGCAGTGGCTGCTGCTCATGTTCCATTGCGTGGGGAGCCACTACTCCAAGTGTCACGCTCAAGGTAGGTATCCTTGGCTGAACTGTGGAGGGGAGGGCTTGATGGTGGAGTTCTGGCTGTGTTGTGTGGCATCTTGGATTCGTGAAGAATCCCTTGTGTGGCCAGGGAATCCAGGTGCTCTTCCCAGAATCCACTGGGAAGGGAAGGGCTCATTTTTGTGGCATGCAATTGCTCAGAAAGGAAAGGGTAGCAGGGAGAAGTAAATGGGTTACCTTGGAAGACCTGGGCTGGGGTGACATCCTCCCTGGAATCTTCCTGGTGGAGTCTGGGCCTACCAAGGGCCCCAGTAATGGACTGTGGTTCATCAGCCCCGGGCAATTCTTTTGCAGGTCTGAAGATGCTCGAGCGTGTCCGAAGCCAGCCCCTGACCAACGATGACCTGGTCGCCTCCATTAGCCTGCCACCGTACACTGGAGACTGATCTCCCCTGGGAAGCGGGGATGAGAGGAGAAGTCTTGGTTTCACTTTTGCTGAGAAAGACATGAAAAGCACTGAAGAAAGTTTGAATCTGTCGCCAGACCTGCCCCTCTCAGGCCTTCTAGGCATGTGTCTGAGGCAAATCTCCTGAATGCAAGAAGTGTTATTGGCAAAGCAATCCAATAAAATAAGCTACCTATGATGCAAAGCCTTCGATGTGCTGTCCTCTTTCCTTAGGATGAACTTATTCAGTCCTGAAGGGGATTCTCTGGACAAGTGCTGAGGTCTGGGGAGGCCCAGCCCAGGGAAGGAGCTGGGTACAAAAGTCAGGGCTTTCAGGAACTGCTCCTCTCAGGCCTGGAGCCTGGTTAGGCTTCTCTGAGTTGAGTGAAAACAGGGGCTTCTGAAAAGGGACCCTCCTAGGATCCCCAGGGTTTTCCTGGACCTTGAAGTGCACACAAATGGGGAGAACGGAAAGGTGGGAGGAAGGGTCCAGATAGAGATGGAAAGTGTTCCCACCCCAACTACCTGGTGAAATAGGCAACCAGGGAAGCTGGAGAATATGAGGTAGCCAGCATTGTCCCTGATTGCCCAAGTTTGTGGGTGGGGTGAGAGTGGAGGGGGTGATTTTCAGGGAGCTAAGGATTCTGAAGTCCCTCAAGCCATGAATTAAATTGACTAGGAAGGCTTCCTGAATTTCCATTGAAGAACTTTATCCGATTGCGGAATCTACATCTTTCTGTAGCCAAAATTATGGCATGCTAAACCTGTCCTCAGTAGAACTCTTCCTCTTCAAATTTGCCATTTCTCCAGCAGTCTGTATCTTATAATGAGGCAATTGCAGTACTCTCCTAGGAGAGTGACAATGGTGACTTGGACCAGAGTGGAGTGGTAGACGTGTTAGGAAATGGTTGAATTTGGAATCTATTTTGAAGCCCACAAGATTTGCTAATTACATGGTTTTTAGAAGGCCAATTACCAAATAGAAAGGTTGGCCTGGCGGGGTGGCTCACACCTATAATCCCAGGACTTTGGGAGGCTGAGGCAGGCAGATCACATGAGGTCAGGAATTTGAGACCAGCCTGACCAACATGGAGAAACCCCATCTCTACTAAACATACAAAAGTAGCCAGTCATGGTGGCGCATATGCCTGTAATCCCAGCTACTTGGGAGGCTGAGGCAGGAGAATCCCTTGAACCCGGGTGGCAGAGGTTGCGGTGAGCCAAGATCACGCCATTGCACTGCTGCTGGGGTAACAAGAGCAAAGCTATGTCTCAAAAAAAAAAAAAAAAGAGACAACAGAAAACACATACTTAGGAAGGTCATATTCAGACATCCCAAACTCTCCACTGAAAACAGTATGCCTGTAATCCCAGCTACTTGGGAGGCTGAG
>NW_012115500.1:754047-762403 GCF_000951035.1 Colobus angolensis palliatus | reverse complement strand
TTTTTTTTTTTTGAGTAAACCAATAATTGAAAATCAGCTAGGTCATTTTCATTTGAATTTAAAATTGTGTGTTTTGAATATATAATGTTTTTATTGGGTTCAACATTCAAAAAGTGCTTTTAGTGAGAAAGATACCCTCCAAATCCTGTCCTTCAGCTATACAGTATCATTTCTTGTAGGAAATCTGTTTCGAATTTCTTCTGTACCCTTAATTCTCAGATAAATAAATATACACAATTTATTTTCTTTTTTCTATAAAGATGGCATTATACAATATACTCTTAGCACCTTGAGTTTTTTTTAACTTAATAATATATCTTGGTTTGGGGCGGTGGTGTGATCCCAGCACTTTGGGAGGCCGAGGAGGGTGGATCACTTGAGGTCAGGAGTTTGAAATCAGCCTGGCCAACATAGTGAAACCCCTTCTCTACCAAAAATAAAAAAATTAAATGGGCATGGTGGTGGTCACCTGTAATCCCAGTTACTTGGGAGGCTGAAGCAGGAGAATCGCTTGAACCCGGGAGGCAGAGGTTGCAGTAAGCTGAGATTGCAGCCAGGATGGTCTCGATCTCCTGACCTCATGATCCACCCACCTCGGCCTCCCAAAGTGCTGGGATTACAGGCCTGAGCCACCGCACCTGGCCGTGCTCAACCATTCTTATGCCTAGTATTGCAGAATGTGCTTCACTCCTCTATACGTTTTTGTTTGTTTTGTTTTGTTTTTTGAGACAAGGTCTCCCTCTGTCACCTAGGCTGGAGTGCAGCGGTGCGAGCTCCACTCACTGCAACCTCCACGTCCCCTGCTCAAGCGATCCTCCCACCCCAACCCTGACTCCCAGCACCTGCGATGACAGTAGCCCACCATGAAACCTGGCTGATTTTTTTGTATTTTTGGGAGAAACAGGGTTTCACCAAGTTGTCCATGCTGGTTTCAAACTCGTGAGCCCCCCTTGGCCTCCCAAAGTGCTGGAATTACAATCAGGCTGCACTCCAGCCTGACTGACAAGAGCAAATCTGTCTCAAAACAAGAACAAAACCCAGATATTTTAAATTTTTGTCAGTCTGATAGATGGAAAATGTTTCTTAGTGATGTTTAAAATTGCATTTATCTTATTCCAAGTGGTACTGAATATGTCCTTGTTGGATTCTCATATGTCTTTCCCAATGCCTTTTCATTCATATGTATAAAGACAATTGATACTGTACTTTCCGTGACCTGTCTATTTAGGCTGTTGTCCATTAGGTTGTTATTGATTTGTAGCACCTCTTGATATATTATGAGAATCAGTGCTTTGTTTGTCAAATGAGCCACAAATACTTCTTTCCAGTGTGTCCTTTGTTTTTTACATTATTTTGGTGGAATTTGCCATGTAGATTTTTTAATATTTATGAGATGAATTCATGAATCTTTTTATATTTATTGTCTCTGGATTTTGTTTCATTCTTAGAAATGCCCTCCTCATTCTATGACTATAAAATATTTGGTAATGGCTTCCTCTGGTATGGTTTGGGCTTGTTTTTTAACATTTAAATATTTGATATTCCTGAGATGTCTTTTGATTTTGGTTGTTAGGTCTGGTTCACATGGATTTTTAATATTTTATACATATATATTTTTACATCTATTCTTACTGTTTTATTTTTTGGAGACAGGGTCTCACTCTGTCACCCAGGTTGGAGTGCAGTGGTGTGATCATAGCTCACAGCAGCCTCAAACTTCTGGGCTCAAGTTATTTTCCCACCTCAACCTCCCAAGTAGCTGGGACTACAGGTGCACGTAACTTCTCCTAATTTTTTAATTTATTTCATTTTTGTAGAGAAAAGATCTCACCATCTTGCCCAGGCTGATCTCAATCTCCTAGGCTCAAGTGATCCTTGTGCCTTAACCTCCCAAAGTGTTGGGATTACATGTGTGAACCACTGAGCCTGGTCTCAAATGCATTTTTAATAGGTGAACCTGTTTATCCCAATGATTAATCATTGAATGAGTAATCCACCTTTTCCACACTAATCTGAATTGTCTCCTTTATCAAATATTAAATTTTTATGCATATATGTGGGTGTTTTTTTCGTTTTCTATTCTATTTCATTAATTCGCCTTTCTGTTCATGCATCAGTAAAACACAGCCTTGTATTTACTGAAGTTTTATACTATTTAGTACCTGGTAGGACGAATCCATTTTTGTGTCTGCTTTTTGTATAGCTTGTGGTTTAGGAATCATGGTTCACACGGCTTACATGATTTAAAAAATTAAAAGAAGGTTAATATTTGATTGTGCATAAAATTACATAAAATTCAATATATGCTTTTAGAGTTTTTTGAGATAGATTGGTACCTGTCATTTATTTATGTATTGCTTCTGACCAGTTTTGCACTGCAATTGCTGAGTGACTAGTTTTGACAGAGATTGTGTGACACAAAACACAAAATATTTACTCTCCCTTTATAGAAAAAGTTTGCCTGACAATTGCTCTAAATCACTAGGAAGAGCTAATTTACTTTGAATACATTGTGCTACTTGTAAAAAACTTTCCAACAAAATCATTACTTAGGGATATGATTTAGGTGGGGCTGGGTGGCTCACGCATGTAAGCCCAGAACTTTGGGAGGCTCAGGTGGGATGATTGCTTGACCTCAGAAGATCAAGACCAGCCAGAACTACATGGAGAAACCCCATCTCTGCAAAAACTACAAAAAAGCTAGCTGAGCCTGGTGGAGTAGTCCCAGCCACTCAGGTGGCTGAGACAGAAGGATCGAATGAGCCTGAGAGGTTAAGGGTATGGTAAGCTGTGATGGTACCCCTGCCCTCCAGCCTGGATGAGTGAAAGAGACTCTGTCAAAAAAAAAAAAAAAAAAAAATTTAAAAGGATATGACTTACTTTACATTATTTTTGTCATTGAATTGTGTACTTCCTTGAGGGAAAAATAGCTGAATCTATGGCATTAGTATAGTTGTAATTCATTAAAATGTGAGTTTTCTTTTTTTTTTTTTTTTTTGAGACAGAGTCTCGTTCTGTCGCCCGGGCTGGAGTGCAGTGGCCGCATCTCAGCTCACTGCAAGCTCCGCCTCCCGGGTTTATGCCATTCTCCTGCCTCAGCCTCCGAGTAGCTGGGACTACAGGCGCCCGCCACCTCGTCCGGCTAGTTTTTTGTATTTTTTTTTTAGTAGAGACGGGGTTTCACCAGGTTAGCCAGGATGGTCTTGATCTCCTGACCTCGTGATCCGCCCGTCTCGGCCTCCCAAAGTGCTGGGATTACAGGCTTGAGCCACCGCGCCCAGCCTAAAATGTGAGTTTTCTTATGTCCAAAATAAGATGAAAAGACATTGAAACATTTCTCATTGACTATGTTATTTTCCAGTGTACATTCAGTGATACTTAAAAATTAAGATGGGAATGAAACTTTCTATGGGTTAGATGTAAATTTTTTTCTGGTACATGTTTAGGTTAGCAGGCCAATGATTGGCTTTCTATATTATCGATAATATTTTTCTCCACTGAAAGGTTCTCTGATTCAACATTAAGTCTGGTGTCTTTGAGAATAACTTTTGACTTTTGTTACATTTATTGGACTTGTCCCAGTGCATTTCTTCAGGTGTGATAGAAATATCACTGCAGACTTTCTCATACTAGTTGTATTAATGGGATTTCTCTCCAGCAAGATACACAGTAAGATAATTCCAAATGAAGGGCTTTGACATTTAATGTACAAATAGGATTTTTCTTTTTTCTCTATTTATTTGTGTATTTTTGGCTACAAGATGAAGTAGTAAGGATTTTTCTATAGTATTAGTTTTTTGGTACTCAATAGGGCCAGAATTACTGCATATACATTTTGATTATAAATTCTTTGATGCTTAATATTATATGACTTGGGAAGTGCTTATTAATGAAAATAATGAAGACATACTTTGCACTTTTCACACTTGAAGTTTTATGTGATAAAACATTGGTTACCTGCAGTTCATTCTGCCTCCTTGGAAAGTGGAACGTTGCTGATCTCAATCAAAATGAGAGAAGTATGTAAAAGGGACCAGAATCACGTAGCATGCTTTGAACAGCAAGGAACAGGAAACACTGGTCCAGTTGGATGTTAGGAAAGCACTGTATTTTTGCCAATAGCAGGCATTCCAGGCATATTATGCCAAGGGCTCCCTTTCCACCTTGTGTTGGCTTCCTCTTCAGGCTGGTAGCAAAATACTTGTAGCCATTTCCAAAATCATATCCCGTCATAAACACCAGGAGAAGGAAAGAAGACATGAATCCTTTTTTATGTCTCTTTTCAGAAATGAGACAACCTCTGCTGGAAGCCTCCTTTAGGTTTCACTCCATTTCAAAACTGGGACATGTGCCATTTCCTAAAGCAATCACTGGCAAGGGGAATGGGATTATCATGATTAGTCTAATCACCTGGAGTTAAATTAATGTTAGAAGTTAGTGTCCCTCAGCACTAAACAGGATTCTATTTTTCTATGTTTTGACATCATCTGGCAGTTGAAAAACTGCAACTGTCAGCCAGAGATTGACAGAGTGATAGAACCACTGAATAAGAAATGGATTTATGACCTGGGAACATGTGCAGCCATGCTAAATGAAACCTATAAAATCGAAACTGCCAAATTCTCATAGATTATCTATTTGTTCAAGTATAAGGAATCTTGAGAAACTCATGTAGGATGCAATAGAAACTATATTTCATTTGAGTGCATATTTGTTAGCGTAGTCCTGTTTTTCTTAAATGCTCTATTGCCAGGCATGGTGGCTCACACCTATAATCTCAGCACTTTGGCTGTGGATCACTTAAGGCCAAGAGTTCGAGACCCCAGCATAGACAACATGGTGGATCTAGTATCTACTAAAAATACAAAAGTTAACTGGACGTGACGGTGCGTGCCTGTAGTTCCAGCTACTCGGGAGGCTGAGGCAGGAGAATCACTCGAACCTGGGAGGTGCAGATTGCAGTGAGCTGAGATCACGCCACTGCACTCTAGCCTGGGTGACAGAGTAAGACCCTGTTTCAAATAAATAAATGAATGAATGAATGAATGAATAAATAAATAAATAATGTACAATGAGGCTGGGTGCAGTGCCTCATGCTGTAATCCTGGTGATTTGGGAGGCTGAGGCAGGAGGGTCACTTGAGTACAGGAGTTTGAGATGTCAGTGAGCTATGATTGCGCCACTACTCTCTGGCCTGGGCAATAGGACAAGACCCTGTCTCTAACCTCAAAACAAAACAAGAGAAACAAAACCAAAAAACCCTCTACCATCAGAAAATTATTGACACTTTTGGTTTCAGTTGTGCCTGTCTTGCTGTGAGCCCACATCCAGCAGGGACAGGCAAAGCTAAGAGAACCAGGGCTCCTCTCCTTCCTGTGTGTGTGCACCTTCCCATGAATATACAAAATAAAGATGATTACTTACTCCATGAGTTACACTTGCAAATCTTGCCTTTTTTATTGCTCTACAATATGAGGTAACCAAGATTGTGCATAAGTAGTATTAGATAACTCACTGCACACTATCTCTGACTCTGTGTGGTCCTATGTGGTACTTAGGATGATACTATTTTCATAATTATGCATGAATAATTTTTCTAGAGCCACCAGCTGGTCCTAGCTGGCTGCCTTCTTCTCCACCCCTGCTGACTACATAAGTGGTTTGTTATTTTTCAAAGATAAGTTTTGTAAAACTTGTATTTTAGATTTTGGGGCACATGGGAAGGTTTGCTACATAGGTAAGCTTGTATCATGGAGTTTGTTGTACAGATTATTTCATCACCCAGGTATTAAGCCCATTACCCACTATTTATCTTTTCTGCTTCTTTCCCTTTTCTTACCCTCCTCCCTCAAGTAGAACTCAGTGTCTGTTGTTTACTTCTTTGCATTTATGAGTTCTCATCATTTGCCTCCCACCTGTGAGAACATACAGTATTTGGTTTTCTCTTCCTGTGTTAGTTTGCTAAGGATAATGGCCTTCAGCCCCATCCAGGTTCCTGCAAAATATATTATCCTGTTCTTTCTTATGGCTGCATAGTATTCCATGGTGTATATGTACCAAATTTTCTTTATCCAGTCTGTCACTGATGGGCATTTAGGTTGATTCTATGTCTTTGCTATCATGAATAGAGCTGTAATGAACATTCATGTGCATATATTTTTATGGTAGAATGATTTATATTCTTCTGGATATATACCCATTAATGGGATTGCTGGGTCAAATGGTACTTCTGCTTTTAGTGGTTTGAGGAATCACCATACTGCTTTCCCAATGGCTAAACTAATCTACACTCCCACAAACAGTGTATAAGTGTTCCCTTTTTTTCTGCAATCTCGCTGGCATTGTTTTTTTTTTTTTTTTTTTGAGTTTTTTTTTTTTTTTTGAGATGGAGTCTCACTCTGTTGCCCAGACTGGAGTACAAAGGTGCGAACTCAGCTCCCTGCTACCTCCACCTCCTGGGTTCAAGCAATTCTCTGCCTCAGCCTACCAAGTAGCTGGGATTACAGGTGCCCGCCACCATGCCCAGTTTATTTTTGTATTTTTGTTAGAGACAGACTTTCACCATGTTGGCCGGCCCTGTCTCAAACTCCTGACCTCAGGTGATCTGCCCACCTTGGCCTCCCTAATTGTTCCCATTATAGGTGTGAACTACCATGCCAGGCCACATGTATGTCTTTTGAAAAGTGTCTACTCACGTCCTTTGTTCACGTTTTAATGGAGTTGTTTTTCTCTTGTAAATTCGTTTAAGTTCCTTATCCGTGCTGAGTATTAGACCTTTGTCAGGTGCTGTGATAGTTAATATTAAGTGTCAACTTGATTGGATTTAAAGATGCAAAGTATTGTTTCTAGGTGTGTTTGTGAGGGTGTTGCCAAAGGAGATAACATTTGAGTCAGTGTACTGGGAAAGGCAGACCCACCCTCAATCTGGGTGGACAACATCTAATCAGCTGCCAGTGCAGCCAGAATAAAAGCAGGCAGGAGAATGTCGAAAGGGTAGATTATGGCCGGGCGCGGTGGCTCAAGCCTGTAATCTCAGCACTTTGGGAGGCCGAGACGGGCGGATCACGAGGTCAGGAGATCGAGACCATCCTGGCTAACACGGTGAAACCCCGTCTCTACTAGAAATACAAAAAACTAGCCGGGCGAGGTGGTGGGCGCCTAGTCTTCTGGCCTACAATTTTCTCCCGTGCTGGATGCTTCCTGCCCTCGAACATCAGACTCCAAGTTCTTCAGCTTAGGGACTCGGACTTGCTCCTCGGTTTGCAGACAGCCTATTGTGGGACCTCACCTTGTGACGGTGTGAGTCACTACTCCTTAATAAACTCTTTATATATTCGTCTATCCTCTAGTTCTGTCCCTCCAGAGAACCCTGACGAATATAGATGCATAGTTTGTAAATATTTTCTGTAGGTTGTCTGTTTACTCTGTTGACAGTTTCTTTTCTTTTCTTTTTTTTTTTTTTTGAGACAGAGTCTTGCTCAGTCACCCAGGCTGGAGTGCAGTGGCACTGTCTTGGTTCACTGCAAGCTCCGCCTCCCAGGTTCATGCCTCAGTCTCCTGAGTAGCTGCGACTACAGGCGCCCACCACCACGCCTGACTAATTTTTTGTATTTTTAGTAGAGACAGGGTTTCACCGTGTTAGCCAGGATGGTCTTGATCTCCTGACCTCGTGATCCGCCCGCCTCGGCCTCCCAAAGTGCTGGGATTACAGGCATGAGCCACCACGCCTGGCTAATTTTTTGTATTTTTAGTAGAGACAGGGTTTCACCGTGTTAGCCAGGATGGTCTTGATCTCCTGACCTTGTGATCCACCCGCCTCGACCTCCCAAAGTGCTGGGATTACAGACATGAGCCACGCACCCGTCCTCTGTTGACAGTTTCTTTTGCTGTGCAGAAGCTCTTAAATTTAATTAGATCCCACTTGTCAATTTGTGCTTGTCAAGAATTCTTTGCCCTTTCCTATGTCCAGGATGGTATTGCTTAGGTTGTCTTCCAGGGTTTATATAGTTTTGAGTCTTATGTTTAAATCTTTGACCCATGAAAGATAATTTTCTTTTTCTTTTTTCTTTTTTTTTGAGATGGAGTTTCGCCCTTGTTGACCAGGCTGGAGTACAATGGCGCGATCTCGGCTCACCGGAACCTCTGCCTCCTGGGTTCAAGCAACTCTCCCGTCTCAGCCTCCAGAGTAGCTGGGATTATAGGCATGTGCCATCACGCCAGGCTAATTTTGTATTTTTTTTAGTAGGGACGGAATTTCTCCTTGTTAGTCAGGCTAGTCTCCAACTCCCAACCTCAGGTGATCCATCTGCCTCAGCCTCCCAAAGTGCTGGGATTACAGGTGTGAGCCACTGTGCCC
>NW_012115500.1:683840-753282 GCF_000951035.1 Colobus angolensis palliatus | reverse complement strand
TGAGACAGAGTCTCATTTTGTTGCCCAGGCTGGAGTGCAGTGGCATGATCTTAGGTCACTGCAACCTCCGCCTCCTGGGTCCCAGCAATTCTCCTGCCTCAGCCTCCAGAGTAGCTGAGATTATAGGCATGTGCCACCACTCCTGGCTACTTTTTTGTATTTTTAGTAGAGACGGGGCTTCACCATGTTGGCCAGGCTGGTCTCGAACTCCTGACCTCAGGTGATCCACCCGGCTCGGCCTCCCAAAGTGCTGGGATTACAGGCGTGAGCCACCATGCTCGGTCTCAGAGTGTATATTCTGTCTTATTTTCACCCCTGGACAGAAGAAAATCTGTTTATTTCACCCCACTTCTTTCCTCTAAGAAAAGGCAATTCTCTCTAGGAGGAAAAAGAAAACCAGGAAGAAGGAGAGAGGAAGGAGGGGGAATAAGGGAAGATGAGAGAGAGAGAGAGAGAGAGAGAGAGAGACAGAAGTAGAACATCAGATTAAAGTAGAAGACAGAGGAGAGAGGGGAAGGAAAGAGGGAGCAGGAAGGGGGATGCTCTAAACTCTCAATCTCAGGACTGTGCAAAATGATTTTCCAGGAGATGCACATGTGGTCTCATATTTCTCACAATAGTCTACCCAGGCTCCCTCCTCAGGTCTGTCTCCTACTACCAAAACCCAGTATAGGCAGTCTTGCTGCTTTACCTGGAGGGGGGACCAGGACCTGGTGCCAGGTCTGGGACTCCACTGCTGTCCCTGAACAGACTCATTTGAGGCATTCACATTTCTCTCCACTCTTGGGGAAACAGCCTGCAACAGGAAAGGAGTGTGTGGTGCGAGTGTTTTTCCAGGGTCACCAGTTGGTCCTGGCTGACTGCACCCCCATCCCTGACTACAAACACTTCTTTGAGGCACAGATCTCCTTTCTTAGTTGAGGAGCCTATGGGCGTTACTCGGGGAGCAGCCTCAGGGTGGGGTAACTGCTGTTGCTGCTGCCGCAGCTGCAGGAAGAAGGTGGAAAGACGGTGTGGGGCGTACTCAGTCTGGAATCTGATTTGTTTGTTTGTTTGTTTTTTGCTTTTTGTTTCTTTTGGACAGGGTCTTACTCCATTACCCAGGCTGGCCTGCAGTAGTGCAATCTCAGCTCACTGCAATGTCTGTTTCCTTGGTTGAAG
This sequence comes from Colobus angolensis palliatus, assembly GCF_000951035.1. Classification (NCBI taxonomy): domain Eukaryota; kingdom Metazoa; phylum Chordata; class Mammalia; order Primates; family Cercopithecidae; genus Colobus; species Colobus angolensis. The sequence continues at coordinate 752,121 of NW_012115500.1, read as the reverse complement.
TGATTCTCACCTCAGCCTCCAGAGTAGGTGGGATGACAGGCGTAGGCCACCACGCCGGGCTACTTTTTGTAGTTTTGGTAGAGATTTGTCATGCTGCCCAGGGTGATCTCAAACTCCTCAGCTCAAGGAGGTCAGCTGCCTCGGCCTTCCTAAGTGCTGGAATTACAGGTGTGAACCACCTTGCCTGGCTAGAATTTGATTTTTAAAAACTTTTTTTTGAGGCTGGGCACCATGGCTCACGCCTGTATTCCCAGAACTTTGGGAGGCCGAGGTGGGCAGATCACCTGAGGTCGGGGATTTGAGACCAGCCAGTCCAACATGATGAAACCCCGTCTCTACTAAAAATAGAAAATTAGCCGGGCTTGGTGGCACACACCTGTAATCTCAGCTGCTCGGGAGGCTGAGGCAGAATTGCTTGAACCCGGGAGGCAGAGGTTGTGGTGAGCCGAGATCGCGCCATTGCACTCCAGCCTGGGTAACAAAGGCAAAACTCCATCTCAAAAAAAAAGAAAACCAAAAAACCCACAACCCACCAAAAAAACCTTTTTTTTTTTTGGAGCCACTTGCCCAAAATCTTAAAATAAAAAATCCTAATGACTCTGTCTTCAAAACAAATCCCAAATTCATACATTTCAATTGCTAGTACTCTAGTCTAAAACCTATTTTCTTAATTCTTTTTTCAAAAATTCAGGCCCAGTCCAGGTGTGTTGGCTGGTGTATGTAATCCCAAGGCTTTAGGAGTCTGAGGCGGGTGTACCACGTGATGTCAGGAGTTCGAGACCAGCCTGGCCAACATGATAAAACCCCATCTTTACTAAAAATACAAAAATTGGCCGGGCGCAGTGGCTCATACCTGTAATCTCAGCACTTTGAGAGGCCAAAGCTGGTGGATAACCTGAGGTCAGGAGTTCAAGACCAGCCTGACCAACATGGCGAAACCCTGTTTTTGCTCAAAATTCCAAAATTAGCTGGTCATGGTGGCCTTTGCCAGCTACTCGGAGGCTGAGGCAGGAGAATCGCTTGACCCTGGGAGGTGGAGGTTGCAGTGAGCCGAGATCGAGCCATTGCTCTCCTCCAGCCTGGGCAACAGGAGCGAAACTCCATCTCAAAAAAAAAAAAAAAAAAGAAATACAAAAAGTAGCCAAGTGTGTGCACCTGTAGTCCCAACTACTTGGAAGGCTGAGGTGCAAGAACTGCTTGAGCCCAGGCAGTTGAGGATACCGTGAGCCAAGATCTTGCACTCCAGCTTGGGCGACAGAATGACTCTGTCTCCAAAAAATAAATAAATAAATAAATAAATAAAGTAAATAATTAAATGAAATTCAGGCCCAAAGTCCAAAATGTTCAAACTATTAAGATGTCTTTTACTGAATTTCTTGCAATGACCACTGTTAATAAAAATATTTGCACTTTTTAAAGTATAATAAAAAAACAACAAAAAAATTATTTGCACTTTTAATTTTATTAAAGGAGAAATTAAAGGAATATTCTGTTTTACTTGACATTCTCTAAATTTTGAGTACTCAAACATGCTATGAGTTTTCTTTTGGTTACCAAACTAAGAATAACATAAAAAAACTGAGAAGTCAAAATCAAAGTTGGGTTTTCCTAGGTTAATTATAATAAAATGTGTACTTCTTTTTTTTAGATGAAGTCTTACTCTGTCACCCAGGCTGGAGTACAGTGACACGATCCCTGCTCCCTGCAACCTCTGCCTCCTGGGTTCAAGCAATTCTCCTGCCTCAGTTCAAGCGATCCTCCTGCCTCAGTCTCTGGAGTGGCTGGGATTACAAGCATGCACCATGTGCCTGTCTAATTTTTGTATTTTTGTATTTTTAGTGGAGACGGGGTTTCACCCTGTTGGCCAGGCTGGTCTTGAACTCCTGACCTCAAGTGACCCACCCACCTTGGTCTCTCAAAGTGTTGGGATTATAGGCATGAGACACCACACCTGGCAAATGACATATACTTCTAAAGTTAAAATATCCTCTTGTTTATTATACAGTGACATATAATTGTTAACACGTTGATTTTAAAAAAGAAAGTTAACCAGCTGGCTCACTGCAACCTCCACCTCCCAGGTTTAACCAGCCGGGTCATTATATTTTCACTATTACATTTTGCAACAAAATGTACATGAGAGACCAACTGTATGCAGATGTAGACAATGTTGTCCCGATATACTTGGGATCAGTGGATTCTGGCAGTGGTGTAGATCTGAACCCCACAGTTGAAAGTCCTGATGGCTGAGTTTGTCTTTGGTCAAAAGGGGAGGATGATAAGTGAAAAAGCACCTAGGAACTTGCAGTTGGGAACTGACAGGCAAGTTCAAATCTTCCCTATCAAACATAAACCTCTCTTGTAAAATATTTTAACCAGTCAAGGTTGCTCAGTGACTGTCATGCAACAAGATGTAGAAAGTTCACTCTAACTATGTTTGAAACCAGAGAGATTTGACACTCTGCAATCAAGACCACATTAATCCCCCTACCTCCCAGATAAAGTTACCAGGTTAATCACCCAATTGCCCCATTTTCAAAAACTAGTTCCTACTCCCTAAACACTCTCTTCTAGTCAACTCCTATAATCGGCTCCCTATGACATGCTTATTTTCCTGTGTTGTTTACTCTCCCTTAATGCAGCACACTAAACAAACCCAGTCTTGTTGGAATATACTATGTGGTTACTGGGTGGCTGCCAGCACCTGTGCAAATCTAGGGAGCCCATTTGGAGCCTTCCTGCACCTCCATCTCTCAACCCTTGCCCTGCCTCCTTCTCATTTGTCTCAGCATCCCTTGATGATCCCTGCGTGAATCAGTTCTTACACTGTTGATTGCAAAATACCGGGGGCATCAGAAAAGCAAGCACTAGTCAGATGATTAAGTTTGGCATGAAAGGATTTACCTCAAAGCAGATAATTACTTGGAATGAATTATCTTGGGAAGAGCTATGGGGATTGGACACCCACCCTAAGGTGGTTCAAGGGGCGGGTTGTTTTGGGTACCTATAAGGATAGAGCCTAGGCCCTTCCCTCACTTTTTCTAAGTCCTTTGCCAGCCAGTTGCTTGGACGTGACCCTCTTCTGAATCAAGTCAAAGCAGAGCATAGGCATGGGAACAAGTGCTCTCAGCAAGAAGCCGTGGTGGACCCTGCCTGAAAACTTTCATGCTCCAATGGTGTTCCACATGGAAGAGGACCAGGAGGAGCTCATCTTTGGTGAGTGGCCTTTGCCCTCGTCCCCTCCTTCATCCTTGTCTTCTCAGTTTTCAATCTTTTACTCCTTTTCCACCTTCATCAGTCACACATCTGTTCCCCCAAGGCCACCTCCCAACTCCCCAAGGGCTGGTGCTTGACAGACCCTCCTCTCACCTCTTATGCTCACAGGGCACGGTGACACATACCTTCGCTGCATTGAGGTTCACAGCCACACCCTTATTCAGCTGGAGAGTTGGTTCACAGCTACAGGCCAGACTCGTGTGACTATAGTTGGACCACACAGGGCAAGGCAGTGGCTGCTGCACATGTTCTATTGTGTGGGGAGTCAGGACTCCTGTCGTCATGATCAAGGTAGGTATCCTTGGCTGAACTGTGGTAGTGGAGGGCTTGATGGTGGAGTTCTGGCTCAGTTGTGTGGCACCTTGGATTACTGAAGGATCCCTTGTGTGGCTGGGGGATCCAGGTGGTTCCTAGAGTTCACTGGGAAGGGAAGGGCTCACTCTTGTGGCATCTAAATGCTCAGGGATTAGAGGGTAGTGGGGAGATATAAATGGGCTACCTTGGAAGGCCTGACTGGGGTGACATCCTCCCTCCAATGTCCCTGGTGGAGTCTAGGCCTGCCAAGGGCCCCAGTAATGGGCTCTGCTTCACCAGCCCCGGGCACTTCTTCTGCAGGCCTCGAGATGCTGGAGCGTGTCCGGAGCCAGCCCCTGACCAACCATGACCTGGTTGCCTCCATTAGCGTGCCACCATACACCGGAGATCTGTCTTTCGCCTCCAGGGTAAGTAGAAACATCTGTCTTAGCATTCCTCAGCCTTTCCCTTACCAAGTGATTGGTTGTTCGGGATTCCATTTGAGTTCACTCTATTTGTAATTAAGGACTGATCTCCCCTGGAAAAGTGGGGATGAAAGGAGAAGTCTTGGCTCTGCTTTTGGTGAGAAAGACATGAAAGACACTGAAGAAAGTTTGAATTTGTGGCTGGGACCTGTCCCTCTCAGATCTTGTAGACATGTGTCTGAGGGAAGTCTCTTTAATGTAAGAAAGTGTTATTGGCAAAGCAATCCAATAATAAGCTACCTATGATGCAAAGCCTTCGATGTGCTGTTCTCTTTCCTTAGGATGAACTTATTCAGCCCTGACGGGGATTCTCTGGACAAGTGCTGAGGTCTGGGGAGGCCCAGCCCAGGGAAGGAGCCAGGCACAAAAGTTGGCGCTTTCAGGAACTGCTCCTTTCAGGTCTGGAGCCTGGTTAGGCTGCTCTGAGTTGAGTGAAAACAGGGGCTTCTGAAAAGGGACCCTCCTAGGATCCCCAGGGTTTTCCTGGACCTTGAAGTGCACACAAATGGGAAGAACGGAAAGGTGGGAGGAAGGGTCCAGATGGAGATTCTGAAGTCCCTCAAGCTGTGAATTAATCCATTCCAGAACACTCTCCGAATGCCAAATCTACATTTGGATCTCTCTAGCCAAGATTACGGCAAGCTAAACCTGTCCTCAGTTGAACTCTTCCCACTCAAATTTCTTCTTTCTCCAGCAGTCTGTATATCTCATAATGAGGCAATTGCAGTCATCTAGCATAGAGCGACGATGGTGACTTGGACTAGAGTAGAATGGTAGAAGTGTTAGGAAATGGTTGAATTTGCAATCTATTTTGAAGCCAACAAGATTTGTTAATTACATAGTTTTTACATGGCCAGTTACCACATAAAAGTTAGAAAGATCATATTCAAAGTATAAAAACACTTAGGAATTTGCTTGAGGAAGAATATAACAAAGCTATACTATTCTCAAGGAGAATATCATGTTTACTTTTAAATCTATAATTTAATAATTGATGGCTCATAAACTAGAGAAAAAACTTATTTTGTAAAAGACATGTGCAAAAAGAGTATTTTCTCTCTCAAGTTTCATATCACAAATGATGAAATTAATATTTTGTATTTTAAGGCCATAATTCTTATCTCTAAATCCCAGTCACAAAAGTTTCTGTGTGGGTACAGCCTAGGTATCATAATGGAGGCGTGAATATCTCAAACACTGGTGTGAGATTACGAACACTTAAATAGTAGCTCTACCAGAAGATAGCTTTATGATCTTCAGCAAGTCACTGATTTCTTAGTGCACTGGTTTTCCCATATAAAACTGAGATAATACTGACTACCTCAGGTGAGAAACTTTCTTTTTCCTGGATTCTTTCACCGTCTTTCTTCTAATAGAACTATTGTTTCGTGAAGACGTACCCTACCTCCCTAGCTCCAAAAGGGGAACGGTGATTGACGTAAGCCAATCAGGCCATACGCATTGTGATTCACTGGTCCAGGAATGAGCATGTGACCTGTATTAACCTAACCAGGTTAAGATTTATATTCTGCACTTGGGTGGAGGGTTTCCTGCCTCCTCCAGTCTCTGGTTAGATGTGATTAAGGAGGTGTGTGGCATCAGTTGCCACTGTTGTCATCTTGCAGACAGTAAGAGGAGCACCAATAATATACAGCTGAAAAGGAGGACAGCAGAGACAGAAATAAACTGGAGCTTCGATGATGTCATTAAACAAATTGTGTTCTGCCTGGAGTTAGTCCTATCCCTGTTCTTCCAGTTAGATAAAAATGTCCTTCTATTGAAGGTTGTTTCTTGTGGTAATGTGGTAAGGATTATATTTTATGGTAACTAGGAAGCATTTTTTGACACAATGTTGGGCAGTCACTAAGCCTGGGTTGTTATTCTAAGGCTTGGGATCCAAAGACTGTGTAGGCTGGGCTCTGGCTGTGCCATTGGTAGGAAAAAGTAAAGAGAAGTGGGGAGCAGAAGAAGTATGGTGTTACAGGGCACAAGGATGGGGAAGAGTAGATAGTCCCCCTTTTTGCCTTTGGGGTCTACAGTGAAGTTTGACAGAAGGCAGTCTTTCTGAAGAGTGGTCAAAGTCCAGGCATGGGTGTCATCTATGGGGTCTTAGTTGTTTTGGGGCATGGGGAGGAATAGAGACCAAGAATGTGAGGTCTGAGTGGGATGGGAGTGGGGCTCTTTAGGTCCTAGTCTTGTAGAAACATGATTACTGGTTATGTGGCATTAATTTCTTCCTAGGCCCCTTTGGAAAAGTAACAGATTACTTTATACAGTAAAGACCTTTGGGAAAAGTAACAGATTAAATTTGTGAGACAGTGTGAATGAGGCTTGATGATCGCTCTTTCCTCTTGACTGCAGAACCTCTGAAATTAGGGGTTGGAAGTTGTTGAAAGCCAAATAAAAGTCCTGGGGTGAACAAAACACCTGTTCATTAGCATACTGAGTCTCTACTACATAGTATTGTGTGAGAAGCTACAGGTATAATGTAAGTGAGATATCCTTGCCCTTAAGTTGTTTTAATCTGGGGCATTTGTGGTGACTTTGGGCCCTAGGGAAGAATCTAGAGGTGATGTTCAGGAGGGACATCTGGGCTGGAGATACGTGATTGGGCGGGATCATTCTGCATTAGTAGTTGAAATCATAAGCGAGATCACCTGGGGAGAGCATGGAGTCGGAGGGAGAAAAGGTAAGAGGCTGATGGAATCCATGGGAACACCTACAGTTAAGAAATGTGAAACAGTCCAGGCGCGGTGGCTCACACCCGTAATCCTAGCACTTTGGGAGGCCAAGGCTGACATATCATGAGGTCAGGAGTTTGAGACCAGCCTGGCCAACATGGTGAAACCCCATAATAAAATTGCCTGGATTCTTTCACCGTCTTTCTTCTAATAGAACTATTGTTTCGTAAAGACGTACCCTACCTCCCTAGCTCCAAAAGGGGAATGGTGTCTCTACTAAAAATACAAAATTACCTGGGCATGGTGGCACATGCCTGTAATCCTAGCTACTTAGGAGGCTGAGGCAAGAATTGCTTGAACCTGGGAGGCGGAGGTTGCAGTGAGCCGAGATCATGCCACTGCACTCCAGCCTGGGTGACAGAGTGAGATTCTGTCTCAAAAAAAAAAAAAAAAAAAAAGTTAAATCAGCTCAAGTCGCTGAATTGATTGTTCTCCTTCACTCAGCAAATAGGAGATTAAAAAATGAAATATTTCCGTGTGATGGAGGGACCTGGCAAAAATAAAAAACAAATTAAAAAAAAAAAGAAAAACAACAGGAGCTTGGAGAAGTCTATAAAGATGACCAAGCCAGAGAGGTAGGACTGTGGTAGTGTGAAATATGTACAGTATTTGGTCTTAGTCCTGTTTCCTGACATACAGCTCCTAAAACCTTTGGAATCTGCAAATTGATGAGTGTCTTCAGCATGCTAATGAGATGACTGGTGGCTGAGAGCCCCTGGGTAGCTTCAGGATGGGGACTGGTCACAGGGAAGGTCAAGATGTGATTAAAGGGTTGGAAATTTTCAGCCCCACCTCTAACTCTGGGAAGGGGAGACGGGCTGAAAGTTGAGCTAATCACCAATAGCCAGTGATTTAATCCATCCTGTCTATGTAATGAAGCTCCATAAAACCATAAAAGGACTGGGTTTGTGGAGATCCTGGATACCTTAACACCCGGAGCTTCCTGGAGGGTGGCATGCCTGGGGAGGGGGTAGAAGCTCTGTACTCTTTCCCTCATAACCTCGCCCTATGCATGTCTTCATCCATATCCTTTGAAATATTCTTTATAATAAACCAGTAAATGTGTTTCCCTGAGTTCTGTGAGCTGCTCTAGCAAATGAGTCCAATCCTAGGAGTAGGAATCCCGATTTATCCCTAGTTGGTCAGAAGCCGAGGTAAAACAACCTGGGGCTTGTGATTGGCATCTGAAGTGGAGGGCAATCTTGTGGGACTGAGCCATCAATCTGTGGGATCTGATGGTACTTCCAGGTAGATAATTCAAAATTGATTTTCTTTTCCTTTTTTTTTGAGACGGGGCCCAGCTCTGTAGCCCAGGCTGGAGTGCAGTGGCATGATCTCAGCTCACTGCAACTTCCGCCTCCCAGGCTCAGGTGATTCTCCTGCCTCAGTCTCCGGAGAAGCTGGGACTACAGGCGCCTGCCACCACTCCCAGCTAATTTTTGTATTTTTAGTAGAGGTGGGGTTTCATCATGTAGTCCAGGCTGGTTTCGAATGCCTGAGCTCAAGGGATCTGCCCACCTCCACCTCCCAAAGTGCTGGGATTATAGGATTACAGGTGTTAGCCCCCAAGTCCAGCCCAGAATTGAATTAATTAGAAGACACCCAGCTGTGTCCACTGCAAAACTGATTGATTGGCTGTTGGTGGTGTTAAAGGAAATTTATAGGAGCCCATTGATTTGGATTGAACTACTACTGCCAGGCCCGACAGACCAAACCACAACAGAATCACTCATGCTAAACTTACACATCACCAAGCCAAAACTAAGTTGTTTGACCTTTCGAGAAATCAAGAGAGATAGAGACAATAACTAAATTTCCAAACAGGCCAGTTTTAGCCAACATGCTAAAGAAGTTCCCTTTGCTTTAACTTTTATGAGGAAATTAACTGAAACTAATCTGCATTTTGTTTACTGTTTCTGCTCTTCTCAGCTCTTTTCAGTTTATAAAACCAGCCTCCTCTGCTTGACTCACTGTAACATTCATTCAATTGTATAGAAGGAGGTGTTGCCCAATTTTAGAATTGCAAACAAAAACCAATTAAGATCTTCAGACTGAATGTGTTGTAATCTTGTCTTTTGACAGTGGGGAGAAATCCCCATACATGTCTTGGCGACCGGAGGTCACAGAAGTCTTCTGTGTTGGTTGTTGAGTGAGAGTTCAGGAAAAATCCTTTTTTTTTCTCTACATAACTTACAGAGACAAACCGGAAAGGGGTGGCGTTCTAAAAGATGAGACATTTTAAGAGAAAGAAAGAGTGATTGCAGCGTCCACTATTACAGAAAAGCCAAAAGGCATGCTAGTTGAAGGTGTCCCTTGAATTAGCCTTTAAGAGGTCATGGATGAATTTCTAGTGCAGCTTTTCTGTGGTGCTGGGTGGGCATGATTCTGACTGTCATATGCTGGTTAGTGGGTGGATGCTGTGGAAATGGAAGTACTTTATATAATTTATTTTATAGGATGCAGTTTGTTTCTAAAGTCAAGATGATGTATAGAGTAAAATAAAGAGGAAGGGAGGGTACTGGAAAGTTGTTGGTAACATGGGAGAGAGGCTTAAGCATATTTATGAGGGGAAAGGGTGAGATGCTGCAGATATGGGGAAGCAGAGGGGCAGCAGGTGACAACCAAGGGCTTGGGAACCCAGAGTGGAAGAATTAGTTTACCCTAAAGGCAAGGAGTGGCCAGGTGTGGTGGCTCATGCCTGTAATCCCAGCACTTTGGGAGGCTGAGATGGGTGGATCACCTGAGGTCAGGAGTTCAAGATCAGTCTTACCAACATGGTAAAACCCATCTCTATTGAAAATACAAAAATTAGGCTGGGTGTGGTGGCTCACACCTGTAATCTCAACACTTTGGGAGGCCAGGAGGGTGGATGACCTGAGGTCAGGAGTTTGAGACCAACCTGGCCAACATGGTGAAACCCTGTCTCTACTAAAAATGCAAAAATTAGATGGGCATGGTGTTGCATGCCTGTAATACCAGCTACACAGGAGGTTGACGCAGGATAATCACTTGAACCCAAGAGGTGGAAGTTGCAGTGAGCTGAGATCGCATCATTGTACTCCAGCCTGGGCAACAAGAGCAAAACTCTATCTCGGAAAAATAAAACAACAACAACAACAAAAAATAAAATCCCAAAATTAGCCAGGCATGGTGGCACACACCTGTTATCCCAGCTACTAGGGAGGCTGAGGCAGGATAATTGCTTGAACCCAAAAGGTTGAGGTTGCAGTGAGCTGGGATTGTGCCACTGCACCCCAGCCTGTCTCAAAGAAAAACAAAACAAACAAACAAAAAGAGCAAGGAGTTCCCATCCTGGAGTGGGGTTTGCCTCCTGTCCCACCAAGCAAGCAGAGGGATTTCTGGTAACGGGGGTGGAACAGGGCATTGCAGCATTGGCTAAGGACTCAGATGAGGAGCGCCAGCACTTCTGAAAAGCATCTGTGTGTTGGGGGTGTGCATGGTGTGATGTCGTCATGGCTTATGTGAGGGTGAGTGGCACCCTGAGCTGCAGCAAGGGTAGGGTGTGAGTACCTAGTTACTTGGGGGGCACAGGAATGGATAGGGACTGGTGATACAGGAAGTAAGTCACAGTGATGCAGGCAAAGGAACAGAGAAGGAAGAAGCAAGTAATGGAAACAGATGAGTGTCACCAAAGATTAAAAAAAGCAGCTGGGCACGGTGGCTCATGCCTGTAAATCTTAGCACTTTTAGAGGCCAAGGCGGGTGGATCCTCTGAACTCAGGAGTTTGAGACCAGCCTGGGCAACATGGTGAAACCTCATCTCTACTAAAACACAAAAAATTAGCCCAGCATGGTGGTGTACACCTGTAATCCCAGCTACTCAGGAAGCCGAGGGATGATAATTGCTTGAACCTGGGAGGTAGAGGGTGCAGTGAACTGAGATTGCACCACCCCACTCCAGCCTGGGTGACAGAGACAGACTGTCTCCAAAAACAATCAAACAAAACAAACAAACAAAACAAAAACAAACCTAAAAAAGCATACAGGTGAAAAGTTCTAAAAGTAGGTGCAGGTGTTGTGACAGTGTATGGAAACCTTAGAACCCTGATATCTATCCTAGAGCATACTGGACTTAAAATAGTCACCAACATGGTAAGAGAAATGAAGTAAATCATGTGACTAGGCAAAGAGTAATATATCATTTCAATGTACCTTTGACCTTCGTATTTATTTGAACAGGAAAGTTTTGCCATTTACCAGTTTTGTGGTGCTGTGGTTTCCAGGGCAGTGCCTAAATCGATAGTTTGCATGTAATGTATCTGCTACATTTCAAAACAGAAATGCCTGTAGTCAGTATTATCTCAATTTTATATCGGAAAACCAGTGCACTAAGAAATCAGTGACTTGCTGAAGATCATAAAGCTATCTACTGGTAGAGCTACTATTTAAGTGCTCGTAATCTCACGCCAGTGTTTGAGATATTCACTCCTCCATTATGATACCTGGGCTGTACCTACACAGAAATGTAGCAGAAATCTGCTACATTTCAAAAACAAATCACGCAGTGGCATGATCTCTGCAGTCTTGGCTCACTGCAACCTCTGCCTCTCGGGTTCAAGCAGTTCTCATGTCCAGCCTCCTGAGTAGCTGGGACTATAGGTGCACACCACCACACCTGGCTAATTTTTGTGTTTTTAGTAGAGGCGGGGTTTCACCATATTGGTCAGGCTAGTCTCGAACTCCTGACCTCATGGGATCCAACTACCTTGTCCTCCCAAAGTGCTGGGATTACAGGCGTGAGCCACTGTGCTTGGCCTATTTTTGTTTTAAAAACATTTTTAGATTTCTATTTTGTTTTCAAATCTCAAAGCTGTGTAAGATAAAATTTAAGTTTTTTCAAAGAAACACTTTTTACTTGTACCAGATTCTCGAAGCAGTTGAATCTAGACTGATAAAAGTTGTTACTTCAAGATCTGGCAGCCCATTTTCATGAATGGTTAGGATAGAATGACTGTTGTAAGTATATTTTGCTTTAAATGGTGGGAGTGGGAAGTACTGCTAAAGTATTTCCAAAAATGTTTGGAAGCGGTTTAACATTTTTAAGTTGGTCAAGCAAGCATATACTATACACAATTTTCTTTTCCCTCATCTAGAAGTTGATAGAACAGGCAGATACCTATTTGATCTCTTTAGAGCCATAGTGGGAAGCCCCTTCCTCCCTCCAGGATAACACTCCCTAATCCTTCCTCCTGTCTAAAACATCTCTGTTGAGCTTTGTTGCTTTATATTCCAGAGTTTTATCTCTTGAAAATTTATCTCCCTGAAAGTAATTCCACTGGGATTAACCCTTGGAACTTAGTGCAAAATTGGTAGTGAAGTAGAAAAAATGGAGTTTTTTTAGGGAAGAACTAAAAAAGGTCCTTTGGGAGCAGAAGCCCTTCCCTGGTGAGGCAGAGCTGGGTAGGTGCTTAAAATGGTAGATCTGAGTAGCCAGAGGCTGCAGCATTTGGGCACCCACCTGGTCCCCATTTCTTAACGTTGTTTAGCAAATCCCTTTATTATAGTTAAAACAAAACTCACATGCGTGATATGTGAGTTATAATCAATTTCGAATTAATATTTCTCACAAAAACCCCAGGAGCATATGCAAATCTCCCCCCTTCCCAAAATACCAAAGACTTCTTCAGTAACACTGCAAAAAGATAATTTTTATATTTCAGTCCAAAATCTGTATACAGTCAGTTTGGTAGACTTGGTCCAGTCAGTTCAGAACCATCTAGTTAGTTCCAGATAAAAATAGTCACACTAGTTGTTTATAGACATCTTTTTAATGTTTTACTTTAAAACAAATAATCCCAGTAAAAGAGAGCAAAGGAAATTACACTTTAATGGTAGCTTGAAATGGATATGGTGTTCCTGATTTATTTGTTTTCAGGAAACAGACAATTGCATTGTCATACATGACTTAGAACTGCTCACTTAAATACACATAATTATATTAGATTAAGTTTCTCTTACAAAAACACAACCATGTCATTTAAGGCGAAAAATATCAGCTTCTAGGGAGACAAGTTAATATTTATAATATTTCCTTAATCTGATTTAGTGAAATGATCCATTAATTTAGTTACCCAGGTTTCATCATCCTTATAGTTTTGCTTTGCAAATGGGCATGAGAATTGGTCACTTTGTGCCTGATTTCCTCCTCTCTAGTAGACTTATTTTACTTGCAAATTAAGAACTTCAGAATCACTGAATCAATGGGAGGTGAGAAAGGCACCTTAGAACAGATCAGGACTTAAAAACTCAATAAAGTTATTTTAAACAAAACTTGCAATCTACAAATATTAATTTAGTCGAACAAAATGCAAACATTTAGATCAGACATAGCAAAATTTTTTTAGTTAATCTCATACAAGGGATATTTGCAATTAACAGCTTGATCAACCCTACATGTTGAAGGCAGACACACTTGTACTGAGAAAGCTTATGGCTACTCAGTGCTCAGCTAAATTGTGCTTCAAGACATCATTAAAATTGACCAATGGAACTTTGCTTAGTGTAAATGGGAGACCCCTCTCATTTCCACAGAGAGTAACGCAACAGACAGAACCTTACAGTTTCCACACAACTATCTTTTAACATCCCCTAATTTTTGTGCTAGAGTAAGATAGACACAAAATGGTCATGGCTTCAATGTATAAAAGTTTTTCACAACATGGTTTATCACATTTTGCTATGATTAAGACCTCAGTGTTGTGTGTAGGTTTTCTTTCTGAATCTTCGGTCTTCAGCAATGCTGGGTGAGCTGTACTGTGTTTGAGGCTTAATGAGGCCTAAGGAGGGGTCCCCAATACATTCAGAATTCCTGCTGCCAGTGGGGTTCGACTCAGGACAGAGTATGTCCAAGAATCAGTGCTACCTGAAAGTTACTGCCTCCCTCCTCTTCCTCTGTTAATACTGGGAGACAGCCTGCCCAGTCATGGCAGGTGTGTGGCTTTAGGTCAGTGGAGTGGTGTGTGTGTGTGTATGTGTGTGTATGCAATGTTCTTGGGAAGGGGTAATCTTGGGAGGGGGAATCATCACTTCAGGTTGAATGAAGATGAAAAATTGATTTTCATAATTTACTAACATTCTGTATTTTGAAAATGAAAACAATTGCTTAAAAGGATTGACAAAGTCTTAACTGAAGTGTAAAATTTAGCCTTTATCTTCTATGTGTTTCTAGCAGCCAAAAAGATTCTAAATGATTCCAACTGTCTCAGAATCCAAGTGGGATGAGAAGAGGAAGCTTTAAAAATTTCCATGTTTATCAAAAGGGACAAGGTTCTAAAAGGTTGAGAAGCACATTTTAGGTAAAGCGGAGAGCTGGTTGACTTGGGGATGGAGGCTGGTTAAGGCCTGGTGAAGTTCAGAAGCAACATACTGCCAGGGAATGAATAAGGAGTTAATGAAGAAAAGCAGGGGAGAGTCAATGATTGAGAAAACCTGTTGGGGAGGGCTGGGGAGGGCTGGGGAGGACTGGGGAGGATTGGTGGAGTTCAGGGCCTCCTTCTTCCTTTGAACATCCACTTGATAACCCTGATCATTCTGCTTGGCTGCTGGAGAAGTACTTCTGGGGGCAGCATTAATGTCTGCCAAGGAAACAACTTCCTTTCTTGAATCCTCCTGTGGCTAGGGTTTAATTGAATTGATGCTATCTCTTATGTCCTTTTCTTTTGAATGTCATTACATTGGCTGAAGTTCTGATGACCTAAGATAGCTAGATGGGTTTCTAACAAGCAGTCAGCATTGCTTGCTTTCTGATAAATACATTTGTCGTTTTGTTTCCCTTGATCTTTTTGCTGCTGTGATATATTTAAGTTCTGATGTGCAGACCCTGCCAGTACTATCTAGCTTCTAATTGTAAATGTTTATATCAGGAAATTGAACCAGTAATTTCAGATTTGGGACAACATTCTTGGGAAGAATAGAAAATTTTCACTACAGTATAAAAAGTAAAGGAAGTTTCGTCTCAGACTTTCATATGCAAAATGTACACATAATAGCAAAAGACATTCAGGGCATATTAAAAAATAAATACCTTGCAAAAATTCTCTGCTTATATATAAGAATAAGGGAAGATTAGGTAGTTGAATTCCCTAGCAATACTCATTTTCTAAAAAGTCTAGTTTTCCTATTTTGGTTTGTTTCTCTCCCTCTCATGACCTTTGAGGGGGAAGTCATTTTCTTTTACTTTGCCAACTTCCTGGTGGTGTTTCTGGATTCTTTTCAAGCCTTTCCTATCTCAGTCCCACTCAAATGTCCTGTCCCCCAGGGTCCTACCTGTATATCAGCAAAATGAGAATAGCTTCTCACACTTGCCCTTTACATGGGCAGTATTGGCAAGCCTGGGGTTGGCGCCACTGCAGAGAAACCAGTCCAATCACAATGGCTGTTCTACCGATCAGTATTTCATACGCTTGTGTAGAAGTTGACCACTTACAAAGTTGATTCTGCCATCAGGGAATACGTTTTCATAAAGTCAAATATGTCAGATAGTCTATTTGCCCCACTGGCCCTGAATTTCATTATTTGCACATTTTCTAATTGAAGAACATTCTTGTCATAAAGAACAACATGAAAATGATGTGCAAAATTGCTTGCCACAGCGCTAAATCACCAAAAGCACACAAACTGACATTCAAATTACATTAATAATAAAATGACTGAATAGGAACGGGTTGGCAAATATATCTTGAAATAAGCAGCCATTTCTATTGTTCCCCAATTCTGCTTTAGTTGATACCTTATTAGCAGCTGTTGATAGCCATTGTGTTTAAATATACATTATGGCCTAATCTTGAAAATGTAGTTTGTATTTAGTCACAAAGCAGAAATGCCTGAAATTTGAAGGTGTTTACTCCCATAATTTCAAAATACAGTGTCAAATCTTCTAAATGACCTAAACTTGACATATTCATACACCCTATAGCATTAGCTGTGTTTGGTTTCTCAGGCTTTTTAACTCAAGGTACATTACTAAACGAGTGGGTTAATGTTGATGCACCTTGGAATTTTAGCCATCCCTAAACATGCATTTTCATGCAATTAAAAGATAACGGGCTTATAAACTGCCTTTCATGTTCTTCCTGATTCTTGCAATTTCAACTTTTTAGAAGGGCTTTCGAAATAGTTCATGCAATGATATGTATGGCTAAAGGAACTGCTATGCCTGGAAAGAAAATGAAGAACTTATTTCAGTTTGACATGAGGCAAGCTGAGGGCATCTGTACTTTCTCCTGCCTTACAAATGCTCTGAGATGATCGTGATCTTCCAGTCCTCAGAGAGTCTGATGCAAAGGCAGCTTCCCTGGCAGGCTGCGGTGCGGCATCAAAAGTGTCTGTCTCTGTCTCTTCAGGACCCACCTCTTCATCAGTTATAAACAATTTGGATTCCCTCCATTTGGGGTAAAAATCTTGGCTGCCTCTGGAGCCACTTGACTCACTCCCTGAAAGTTGTATATTCAGTTCCTCGGTCGACCTGATCAGGTTTTGCACAGACAAAGATTTGCCCAAGTCCTTTGGCACCATGGGACAGACAGACAACAGAGTTTCTCCTCCCATGTCAAAGCTTTTCCTCATAGAACGGTCCTTGGCGAGATTTGACTGTGCAACCTGAACATTTTCCTTGGAGGCAACAAGGCAGGTGGTGACGTCAGAAATGCTTTCCTGTAAGCCTGCAGGGTTTGGGTGCAGAGTTTCTGGCCTGGGCAGATGCTTGATGGCTGGGAGAGGAGGTGGGATCTGTAAAGTTGTTGGGGCTGCTGGCTTGGGTGCCGTGTTTATTTGGTTTGCAACGGTATTGGTGGCTGCCACTGCTGAGCCATCGCTTTGACTCATTGGCACCTGTGTTGCTTGACTGTGCATAGTAGGGCTAAGCGCGTAGAAAGTCTGGGCACTGAACTCATTTGGCGTCAGAATGAACTGCAGGCCTCTCGAGATGTTGGCACTAGTTGATCTGGATAAGCAGCCACTATTTTGTGCAGAACCGGAAAGATCTTTGCTATCCACGGGGCTTTGATAGTCAGATGTCTGTTCACATTCAAAAGGTGGGATCTGGAATGAAGCCAAAGTGAGGGCTGAGGCAGAACCTTTCCGAAGGACCTGTTGATAGATGTCTAGTAGGCAGTCCAGCTTGGACTCTATGGACTGTACCTAGAAGTGAGGAAAATGGTTACACATGAGTATAATCTGTTATTAGGAATGGACTTCATTTTTTAGAATTAAAAAATGAAGCCAAGGTGTGCCAACACATTTAAAGAAATATTGAACATAAAGTACGATGCAGTCTTGACCCTTAGTGAATGTAGCATTTAGCAATGATGGGGCCAGAGGAGGACTTAGGAAGATAGGGACACTTTGGCTTTTTTTTTTTTTTTTTTTTTTTGAGGCGGAGTCTCGCTCTGTTGCCCGGGCTGGAGTGTAGTGGCCGGATCTCAGCTCACTGCAAGCTCCGACTCCCGGATTTAGGCCATTCTCCTGCCTCAGCCTCCCGAGTAGCTGGGACTACAGGCGCCCGCCACGTTTTTGTATTTTTAGTAGAGACGAGGTTTCACCGTGTTAGCCAGGATGGTCTCGATCTCCTGACCTCGTGATCCGCCCGTCTCGGCCTCCCAAAGTGCTGGGATTACAGGCTTGAGCCACCGCGCCTTGCCACTTTGGCTTCTATATGGTCTTTATTAGCATCTCTCCCGCCGCCACTTCTTTAAATAGTGCCTCTCAAAAGTCATATAAGCACTATAAAAATGCAACTTTAAGACTTTCCATTCCAGGCTGGGTGCAGTGGCTCACGCCTGTAATGCCAGCACTTTGGGAGACTGAGGCAGGAGAATCACTTGAGCCCAGGAGTTTGAGACCAGCCTGGGCAACATGGCAAGACCTCGTCTCTACCAAAAATAATACAAAAATTAGCCGGGTGTGGTGGTGCTTGCCTGTAGTCCCAGCTACTAGGAAGACTGAATTGGGAGGATTGACTGAGCCCAGGATGTAGAGGCTGCAGTGAGCCATGATTGTGCCACTGCACTCCAGCCTGGGTGACAGAGAAGTCCCTGTCTGGGAAAAAAAAAAAAAAAAGAAAAGACTTCCCATTCACGCCAGATTGTCTTTTCTAAGTCTCCTCTATGAAGACATTCTGAAACTACAGAAGTCTAGTAAGGAACTTATTCTATAATGAAATCAAGACCTTAAGTATCACTCTAGGTGATTCTGAATTTAAAGGTACATAAAAAAAAAAAAGGTACAAAATGCTCCAGAATTAATACATGAAGTATTTTTGATTAAATTGGGGGAGCCATTTGATTTCTGGAAAATTGTCTTTTTATATGAAGATACAACAGACTCAAGGTTAACAAACATTCAATGTGTCATCAGAATTACAATAAGGTTTTATTTATTTTATTTTATTTTTAGTAGAGACGGAGTTTCACCATATTGGTCAGGTTGGTCTTGAACTCCTGACCTTGTGATCTGCCCACCTCGGCCTCCAAAAGTGCTGGGATTACAGGCATGAGCCACCACACCCGGCCTTGTTTTATTTTTAAAAGGAGTGACCTGCTGAGTGCTGTGGCCCACGCCTATAATCCCAGCACTTTGGGAGGCCGAGGCAGGTGGATCACCTTAGGTCAGGAGTTTGAGACAAGCCTGGCCAACATGGTGAAACCTGTCTCTACTAAAAATACAAAAATTAGCTGGGCGTGGTGGCACATGCCTGTAATCCCATCTACTTGGGAGGCTGAGGCACAAGAATCACTTGAACCCGGGAGGGGAAGTTTGCAGTGAGCCGGGAGCACGCCACTACACTCCAGCCTGGGCAATAGAGTGAGACTCTCTCAAAAAAAATAAAAAAAAAAAAGAGAAAAGTAGTGACCTAAAAAAGAAACAATAAAAACAACCAAAACACAAATGAAGAATAGATCTTTGTTATTTTTAAACAATTTTCAACTATTGGAAATCTACAGTTGGTTCCAATTAACTATTAATTGATGAGATGAAATTTTCTATTCCTTAAATGGAAATCCAAAGTATTTCAGAGAGCACTACCTACACACAAAGAACATTTAATTTTATTCACTATTTTGTGATTTTATTTATTTTAAAATAATCACTGTAATACATACAATTGCCTATAATAAAATTTATTTATTTTTATTGTTTTTTGAGACGGAGTCTCACTTTGTCACCCAGGCTGGAGTGCAGTGGCACCATCTCGGCTCACTGCAAGCTCCGCCTCCTGGGTTCACGCCATTCTCCTGCTTCAGCCTCCAAGTAGCTGGGACTACAGGCACGCACCACCACGCCCGGCTAATTTTTTGTATTTTTAATAGAGATGGGGTTTCACCGTGTTAGCCAGGATAGGATGGTCTCGATCTCCTGACCTCGTGATCCGCCCGCCTCGGCCTCCCAAAGTGCTGGGATTACAGGCGTGAGCCACCGCGCCCGGCAATACATTTTGATTTAAAAAATTCTGGCTAAAAAGTTACTCAGCGTAATGGAGTTGTACCTGTTTTTCAACCTTGACCACCCGACCGAGCATACTGAGATCATCTGTGGTCTCATGTTCTGCTGTTATTTTCTCTCGGCTCTTCTTATCTGATGTGATTTGCCCTTTTCCAAGAATTTGATCAACACTATCAGAGAAAGAGGAGATCTGATTATGAGGGCTGAAGGTAGAGATTGCCCTAGCCCAGAATGAAGAGTTTTGGGAACAAAAATTAAATACAGTTATCTTCAATTTATGTAAGAGGAAATAAGAAAGAACTTCTTCCAGTTGATATGCTTATTTTAACATGAGATTACACATGAGATTAATTTTCTCATTATTCTAGTCCAAGATGAAATCACTTACGGGTGATCTTCTGAAGTAAAAGTGTCCTAAACTACAAAGTAATATGTTTCTACCTCTGATTAGGCAGTTCCTGAATTTAACCATTTCAAAATATGACAAAAATCATAACTACAGTTATCTTGCATTAATAGAACAGATTAGTCTATGAGCATTTATTGTACATATGTGAAAGATAAGCAGATAAGAAAGCTATGGTCTTTTTCTTTTGGAATTCAAGTTGGAGAAAACACATGAGCTAGAAACCCAAGATTGGTTCTATAACTTCTGTAGCAGTTCAACTTTATAAAACCTTGGGAATCATAGACAGTTTTATTAAAGAACTTAGAAGGCCATGGCCATCTAGGCAGAGATTGTAATATGACCACAATCTCTGGTCGTGTTACAGATGTTACAGAATGAATTAAAGCAATTTCCAAGAAAACTTGATCGGCCTAAATGAGAATCACTCTCTTCTTTTTTTGTATGTGTTTAGAATTGAATTATCAAGAGTATTGACAATTTTCCAGTTTACTTTGTCTGCAGAGAAACATAGGCAGTACTCACTTCCTGCCATGACATCTAATCTACTAAACTGCAAACTACAAGGTCTGGGTCATTATTTTATCAGTCTCTGGATGTCCACAGGTCCTGGCACACACGATGGGCTCAATAATTACCTGCTGAATGAATTAACAAATTGTTATTTCTATAGCATTTGATGAACAGGTATTTTACTAAGGGCCCATTCTATGCCTCACACTGGGCTAAGTGTGCTGTGAGGGCATAAAAAAAGTTCAAGACTCAGTCCTTGCATTTTGGGCACTATACAATCACAAATGCTGGTGATTTGTGCTGATAATAAAGCAAGGCTCTTCAAAAACTGAACTTACTAAATATTTTGGCTTTGAGATAATCACAATCAACTATATGTGGTTGGAATTAACATATGGAATTCATTTCTTTTAATCACTCAATAAGATGCTACTAGAAGGATACTATATATCTAGAGCCATACAGGACATGAATGAAGGAAAGAGCTCAATCTTAGCCCAGAGCAAGGTGAACACACTTGCGACCAGGAAACAACACAAGGGCCAAGTCTCAACTTTGGCCCAGCACACCAAGATTCTGAGTGCTCTTGTGCTCTGCAGTAGACTCTACCACTGTATAAAGGTCAGAGAAAGGCCTGTCTTCACAGGTTGGATGGTTGGATGAAACTTAATGAAGGAGAAATACTACATTATTCCCAAAGGACGATTAGCATTTAGATAATAAATGGAATTTAGATAATTTAGGGGCAGCAGTAATAATTCAAATACCAGCAACAACCATTGATGTTTATTAGACACAGTGCCAGGTCTGTTACATGTTATGAATTACATGCATTAACTCATTCAATCCTCATGACAACCCTATGAGGCAAGAACTAACTTTCTTTCCATTTTTACAGATGAGGAAAATGAGACAGTTGGATGCTTTGAATGCCTGAGTTATATCTATGTTAAAAGAAAATAAAATCAATGTTAAAAGCAAATTCCATTTGCCCACTAAAAATGAATTAAAAATATGGAGTTCAGAGGCTTACTCTACTAAAGAGAAGTTCTTCCTAGATAGTTTCTATGCCCATTCCTTTACAAGGAATGACATTTTCATTGCTTACCGTGTTTGAAGGCTTTTAATTCTACACAACATGTCCAGATGACCAGCAGAATATTGTTCAATGACATCTTTTACATCATATGGACGTAATGTTTCCTTAAACTTCCGTTTTGCAACATGAAATTTCATAATTCTGTATGAGAACATATTACATATTAATCTTTATAACTGTTAATATAAGTTACCAAAATAGTTTACCAGTAAATATAATAAGAAACTCTGGGGGGAAAAGTCATGCATCAAATTATTTTTGGCTTCTGCAGATGTGTAATATAAAAGACTGAGATTACAGTGGAGAATTTAAGAACATCCCATGTGAGACACACCTTAAGAATAGAAAAACGCACTAAAAAAGAGGCTGAACACTAAGTGTTTTGCCTTTTTAATGTCCATTGAAACCCTGAATGAAAGTTAAAGTCAAAATGCAATTCTAACTTTTTCATGTGATCTCTAGAAGTCCAAGATATAACACCTAGTAATAACATCCCTTAAAAAATATAAAGGCTGTTAAAATGGTCTTTTATGGAACTACATGCATTTTTGAGATGCAAATGTGTTTGCAAAACACTCTGTTCTCTCTAGGGAAATGCACATTAATATGGAAATTTGCATTTTTTTCCCTCATAAATTATTCCTGCAGAATACTGCTGGATTAACTAGCCAAGTTCTTTTTGTTTTAAACATAATACACTTTGTTTTTGTTTTTGTTTTTGTTTTGAGATGAGGTCTCACTATGTTGCCCAGGGTCTAACTCTTGGGCTCAACCAGTCCTCCTGCCTCAGCCTCCCCAAGTGCTGGGACTACAGGCATGAGCCACCAGTCCCTGCCATAACATATTTCTTTTTTTTATTTTTTTTTTTTTATTTTTTATTTTTTTTATTTTTATTTTTTTTTCATAACATATTTCTTAACTAAACTAGGGAGCCTAAGCTTTTCAGAACCAGAGACCTCTTATTACAATACCTCCCGCAACATAGGCCCCATCTTTTCAAACGATATTTCATCAACAAATTCCATGATGCCATCAATAGCTAATCTGCCTAAGGTAACTAGTTCCTGCAATAACTTGATGCAATTTCTGATGAAAGCAGAGAAACATAACATTTGAATTAGTTTGTGTAGACTTATTGCAGGTAAATTTAAACCTGTTGGTGTTTTTCAACTATTAAATGGCCCATAGACTTCCATTACTACACTTGTAGATCCCAGGCTGGGAATCAGTCACTAAGAGACAAAATTTGTTGTCACTTGGTGGAAAGTGGGAAGATTAGGAACAAATGCAAAGTTTAAAAAGAAAACGTCCATTGCCTATCTTAGGTGACAGCTGATTTCAGGAATCCAAATTGTTTTATAGGTTAAAAAGCCTAAACCCTATCTTGCAATTGTATTATTAACTTTCAATTAATTATATCTTAATTATTCCTGAATCACTTATCTGTAATATTCTTACTCCCTTTCTCTAACCACATATTTTTCACCAATCTCTTCTTTATTCAGTGTAGGTTTTGTATTTTGCCCCCAAAAACATTTAAGCAAAATTATTCAGCAGAAAGTAAAGAATAATTTTAATTTAACTTCTTCGTATTGAGCTTTGGTTCCAAATTGGTTTACCAGCATTTAGGTTTCATACAGCCTTAGTGTCCTGTATTAAAAAAACTGAGAAAAATATGTTACATGTGAAATTTCTGGTCCTGAGCGATTATGTAAATATGTTTCCCTATACCAGACCAGACTGTCAATTAGGTAAAGGCAGACATGGATGTCTTTTTTTTTTTTTTTTTTGAGTTGGAGTCTCACCCTGTCATCCAGGTGGGAGTGCATGGCGTGATCTCGGCTCACTGCAATTTCCACCTCCCAGGTTCAAGTAATTCTCCTGCCTCAGCCTCCCAAGTAGCTGGGATTACAGGTATGTGCCACCACACCTGGCTAATTTTTTGTATCTTTAGTAGAGACAGGGTTTCACCACATTGGCCTGGCTGGTCTCGAACTTATGACCTCATGATCTGCCCGCGTTGGCCTCCCAAAATGCTCGGATTACGGGCGTGAACCACTGAGCTTGGCCTAGATGTCTTTTATTCAACAGTCAGTGCTTAATAAAAGTTAGCTATTGTTGTTACCACTTCTACTATGCCTGTTACTATTCTTCCTGAACATTGTGTGCTTAGAGCTTAGCACAGTTTCTGACACAGTAAAAATTATTTGTTGAATAAGAGGAGGAAGGAAAGAAAGAGATAAAGAGAAGATTCTCTAACCTGAGTCATATTAAGAATAAAACCAGAAGAGCTAATCTAACAGCCTAGAACCCTTCTTTGCTATCTTCAAAGCAGCTAATGATGCCTGGGTGGGCAGGAAAAAAGGAAAACCATCTTCATACATCCCAAGGTGGTTTTTTTTTTTTTTTTTTTTTGAGACGGAGTCTCGCTCTGTCACCCAGGCTGGAGTGCTGTGGCCGGATCTCAGCTCATCGCAAGCTCCGCCTCCCGGGTTCATGCCATTCTCCTGCCTCAGCCTCCCAGGTAGCTGGGACTACAGGCGCCCGCCACCTCGCCCAGCTACTTTTTTTGTAGCTTTTAGTAGAGACGGGGTTTCACTGTGTTAGCCAGGATGGTCTCGATCTCCTGACCTCATGATCCGCCCGTCTCGGCCTCCCAAAGTGCTGGGATTACAGGTTTGAGCCACCGCGCCCGGCCCCCAAGGTGGTTTTATTGTTGTTGTGTGATTGTGTTTTCATAACATCTGTCTACCACTTGTTATGTGAAGTACTTTGTATGTCTTCAATAGCACTTGATAAGATATTCCCTTCTCCTATTTATATTTTGGGAAACTGAGGTTCAAAGAACTTAAGTGACTTGCCCCCCAAAACAAGCAACTGGTATGAGGCAAAACCAGGATTCCACCCAGATCTGTCTGGTTCCCACTCCCACATTACCTCCTGGTTTTCCCATGGCATCAATTCTGGAGAATTGAGAAGTCTGGGTGGGATCTTTGGCAGTTCTTTTTTTTCTATGGTGGTAGAAGAGGGACAAGCTACGGCATATGTCAGTGTGTTCTCTCTGGCTGTAGCTCAGACATTTGTGGTTTGGGACGCGTCTGCTCAGATGTGAACCCACATACTTCCAACTGCCTTTTTTGCCCTAATGGGGATCTGCCGTTGTTTCTTGGTGGGATGTCATGTGCACTCTTTCAGATAATTCATCAAAAGTTGCTTGTTGCTTTTCTGTTTTCCTTTCAGAGATGTTTTAACAGAAAGTACATTTTGAAGGCATTTGATAGATAGTATTGCACTCTAGCACTCACACAGTCATAGTTTATGCAGGCCTTAAATAATTTCATGTTTTACTTACCTAATTTATTATTTATGAGCTAGCTAGCTCAAGTTAAAATGAAAATCTATGGCTTATAATTTTGATCAATACTAAAAATGAAACTGATTATCTTTTATGTTATTTCAATACACTCACATAATGATAAGTATGCAAAACAGAGTAGATTTTAAAACCCTTAATGGGTTTATCATTTATTTTTATACATCATACCACTCCTCAGGTGGTATTACCTTTTCTCCAATGCTTTGCCTACAGATTTTTCTACTTTATGTATGAGAAGTAAATAGTGAAAATTGGATTAATAAATATCATTTCGATTATTTAGAAAAGAGTATGTGCAGTGATGCCTTGAGCAAGCTTGCATTGACTCCTAAGCACTGACTGCTTTTAAGAATTTTGGTGGTTATTAAACACCGCATGTTCTCACTCATAGGTGGGAATTGCACAACGAGAACACTTGGACACAGGGCGGGGAACATCACACCCCGGGGCCTGTGGTGGGGTGGCCGGGACGGGGAGGGATAACATTAGGATAAATACCTAATGTAAATGATGAGTTAATGGGTGCAGCAAACCAACATGGCACATGTATACCTATGTAACAAAACTGTATGTTGTGTACCTGTACCCTAGAACTAGTATTTAAAAAAAAAGAATTTTGGTGGTTATTAAATACAGCTATTACTAAAAATTAGATTATATAGACTTACAATCAAGTACATTATATTGAAAACAAAGGTAACATGTACTCAAACCTCACCATTTCCTAATTATTTTACTGTATAGTACTGTCTATGCTCTTGCGTTGTTCACCTCTATTGTGTCTGTAACATGGAAATTCTATCTAATAATGTAATGTTGCTCGTCTTCTCAACTCCTGCTCAGTGATGTCACATTGATAGCTTGAAAACAGCTACGACAGGAGTATTTACACTACAGAAATTGGCAAACAATACAAATCAGGGTTTCCTTCTCCAGAAGAGCTGGTTGTTCAGCATTTGCCAGTGTATTACTGAGGCTAAAAAAATCTTACTTATTAGAATTAAGTTTTTGAAGATGGAGATCAAATAGATCTTCTCAACTGGCTGTGTTGTGGGTTGAAAACAAAAACATTAAAGAGGTTCGAAGTGAGATATGAAAGTTCTAAATCAGGTTCTATGGTTTATAAGTGTGGAGAGAATGTTTAAAAGCATAGACTTTCTTTTTTTGTTCTTTTTTTTGAGACAAGGTCTCATTCTGTCATGCCAGGTGGAGTGCAGTGGCACAATCATGGCTCACTTCAGCCTTGACCTCCCAGATCTGCCAATCCTCCCATTTCAGCCTCCTGAGTAGCTGGA
Source organism: Colobus angolensis palliatus (assembly GCF_000951035.1). Taxonomy (NCBI): domain Eukaryota; kingdom Metazoa; phylum Chordata; class Mammalia; order Primates; family Cercopithecidae; genus Colobus; species Colobus angolensis. The sequence goes on along the minus strand of NW_012115500.1, from coordinate 726,177 downwards.
CCTACAAGGATATACCTCTACACTGGTTAATTTTTATATTTTTTGTAGAGATAGGGGTCTCCCTATGTTGCCCAGGCTGGTCTCAAACTCCTGAGCTCAAGTGATCCATCCGCCTTGGCCTCCCAAAGTGCTGGGATTACAAGCATGAGCCACTGCACCTGGCCTGTAGATATTTTTGAAATCAATGATTTATATATAAAGAATGATGACCCTGTCATTTTACTTTTGTTAAAAGAAGACCAGGCATGTCCTAATAGCTCTCAAAGCTGTCCCCTCATTTGTATCTCTGCTGCTATACCTTAGAAAGAACAAACCTTTCAAAATGCAAGTAAGGGCATATTACCTCCCTTCTAAAGTCCTTCATTAGCTTTTCATGGCCTATAGGATAAACATCAAACTCCCTAGAAGCACATCCTATATGGCTGTTTATAAACTGGCCTCTGTCTATCTCACTTGCCTCATCACCTTCCACTTCCTCCTTGGAACTTTAGGTTCCAGCAACAATAAAGTATGTATAGGTCCACAAAAACAATAGCCAATCAATTATAAACTTCAATTTCTTCCATTTGCTATTTCTTTTTCCTGAAATCCTGCTGTGTTTTCAAGACTTTGCTTTAAAGTCACTTCTTTTGGCCAGGTGTAGTGGCTTACACATGTAATCACAGCACTTTGGGAGGCTGAGGAGGGAAGATTGCTTGAACCTAGGAGTTTGAGACCAGCCTGGGCAACATAGTGAGACCCCGTCTCTACAAAGAATAAAAAATTAACCATGCATGATGGCACATGCCTATGCTCCCAGCTACTTGGGAGGCTGAGGCGGGAGGATCACTTGAGTCCAGGAGGTCGAGGCTGCAGTGAGCCTCCACAGTCTTGCCACTGCACTCCAGCCTGGGTAACAGAGTGAGACCTTGTCTCAAAAAAAGCTCACTTCTTTCATGGAAATTTTTATGATTCCAACAAAACAGTTGATCTCTTCTCTATTAACCTCTAGCTTAGTATCTAACACACCACACTATAATTATTTGCTCATATACTAGCTTCCTCCACCAGACTGTGTAAGACCCTTGAATGCAGGGATTATGTCTTCTACGCTTGATATTCCAACACTTGGCCCCGAGTTTAATGAACATGGGAGGTTTATTTGTTTAGAAGCTCTACTGGAGACTTCGGGCAGCTCTAGAGGGAAGAGGGTAGTGAATGGTGAGAGCTCTCTGCTTCTCTCTCCAAATGCTCATCTCTAGTCATTCCTCTGCATGCTGCCCGCTCTCCAGCCCATCTGGATTTTTCTGTCATCAATGTGCCCATTCATCAGGATTCTGTCTCTTTGCACTCTACCTAAAATGCTAATTGTTCCAGATTCAGCTCAAGCACCAAGTGCTCTAGGAAGTCTTTCCTAACCACCCCCACTGGGGTAGATGGTCTTTCTCTGCGCTTTCAAATGCACTGTGATGTAGCTAAATCCGTGGCAGTGTGTCTCACCCACTGGAATTTATTCATGCCAGGAACTGTGCTTTTTACTTGCCAGGGATTATCTGCATAATCCCTGGCAAGTATTAGGGGGTTTATTAAATGCTAGCTGAAGAAATAAATGACGATTTGCTATTCCATAGTTCAAAGATGTTTGTGTTCTGTTACAAGGTGGACTCTTGTATGGATCTTCTAAAAAAGAAAGCCTTAGAATAGATTTAAGTTCTTCAGGTACATTTCAGAAAAAGCGTAAGCCTCTGAGTTTCCTCCATGAATAAAAAAACTTTCTAAAGTAAAAGAAATGTTCATTCATTCAGTAGTTAGGATGATGTGTGGTTCAGAAAAGTCATTTAAATAGAACTGTTACTGAAAATCATGAAAACATAATATTCTTTTCCCTTAGATTGCTAATGTAATTAGGATCACACAAAGAAACTGCATTGCAAGCAACAAGATATCATTATGAGGAAATAAGAAGAAAGGCAAGAACAGTGGAAGTCAAGGAATACATAATACTGCAACGTGATAAGCAGCAAATGTAAAGAAAGACCTAATAGCAAAACAAAACTGTCCGGGGAAAAGAGAGGGAAGAGCTTGTTGGGATGGAATTATATTGGTTGAATGAAAATTATAGTATTATAAGACCATCAAGAAAACAATAGAAAACATGTGGCTAGAGTCTAAAAAGAATAGAATCTCAGTTTTTCATTCCTAGGAGATTGCTATCAGTGCTTCCAAAAATCATGTGTGCCTGGCTTGCTCTAACCAGGACCAGGTGTGAGGGATGCTCTCTGGGGCTCCTAGCTGTTTTAGCCATCATACTCTGTGACTGAAGATGCCTGGTCAGCGGGGTCATGTAACTTGGCATGTTTACATTATTCAATTATCTCAGCCTCCCTCTTTCTACCCAATCCCCTCTCACTTCTTCCAGGACAGTACATGATTTTCATGATCAAAATAGAAGGTAGAGAGAGGAAAATTTGTGTCTAAGCTAAGTTTGAGAAAGCATCTCTGAGTATTTAGTATTGTCCTCCTTGACCCCTGCAGCATTTTCTTATTTCTCTGGTCATCATTGGAATGCCTGGAACTGCCTCTGTCTTTATGATGCAATGAACTTAACCTGGGCACCCACTATCCATCTGCTGGACACAGAGCTGGATGGCGGGGACACAAAGTTGAGCAAGACATAGATCTTGCTCTCTTCAACTTAATGTTGAGTGGGTCTTCAGGAGTTGTGCCTGGCTGGATGGCTGGTGCTGTGCTAAGCACTTTACCTGCATTCTGTCAACTTAAAACTCTAAGAATTTTCCACTTTTGACATCTGGGTCAAGTAAAGGTCAGAAGGTTGAGCTACCTGTTTAAGGTCACAGAACTAGTAAGAACAAGGTTACTGCAGATGCCAAGGTCCACATTTTTACCATTCCACTCACGGTGCTGCATCACAGAGTGAGTCCCAGGCAGGCAATCTTGTAAACATTAAGGAGAATGTTTAGGCTGTCTATGGGTCTGACCTCCTACTGTGCCTTGTATGCTCTGACAGTCTCACGCAAATGAATCCAAAGCCACGTTAGTCATTTATTCATCTCTGTCCTTGTCTTTCCAGAGGGGATCCCATGCTTGGAATACATCTGCCTTTCAACCTGGCCATCTGCATTCTCTCCTACGGTCCCTTCTGGGAATCAGTCCATGGCTAATATGGGTTACCCACCTCCAATAATTGTAATGTTTTACCTTTTATCACAAATTTTAGGGGCTGTCTGCTTCCTTTACCTCATTTTGTAGGATATATACATCAGTCTCATTGGAGTCTGTTAGTTTTGCTTTACAAGGTATATTTTCCAGCAATATATATATATATATATAATATATTCCCAAGGTATATCATGAGCAAAAAGCTACCCATTTAGCCTTTGAGAAGAGGAGAGAGTAGGCCATTATCTAGTTATTTGCAGGGAGCAAGGAAGCTCAGAGTTCAATAATTTTAGACACCAGGAAAAATATGTGGGTGCTGAAAATTGAGGAAAATGTCTCAAAGTAGCTATCAAACTATGAATTCCAAAGGTCTTTCAATTCTTCAATTTTTTTCATAAGACTTGCATTTCATATACTAAGGGCTTTAACTACAGGATAATGGGGTGGTGGGGAGACCAGGTGAGTAGGGGAGTTCTTATTGGCAGGTAGAAGAGTGAAATCTGGTTTCATGCTTAGTTCTCACATAGGCTAGCCCAAATCTTCTGGGTCTTAATCTCTAAACACAGCTGGGAGCAAGTCCAGAGCAACTCAGAGTCTAGACAAGGGCCCTAAAGCTTCTTCTATAAAGGGCCAAGTGTAAATATGTTATGCTTTGTGGGTTGTACGGTCTCTGCTGAAACTACTCAAGTCAGCCACTGTAGCATGCGAGCAGCCATAGGACAATAAATAAATGAATGAGTGTAACTACATTTCAATAAAACTTTATTTATAAAAACAAGCCCCTTGGGTTAGATTTTGATCCCCTGGCTATAGTTTGCTGACCCCTGGTTTAGATAAGAAGAGCTAAGAGAAAATGCCCTGAAGCCAGGAATAAATGAAAGTCCATGAACTGGCCTGGAGAAGAAGCAGAAGACCTTGGTGGCCTCTTACATGCTTACAAAAAAAGTTTGGTATGACTCGTGTATTTCCTACTAGAAAGAATGTCTGGGCAAATCATTCTAGAGTTCAATTAGGAACTTTAAGATACATTTAATGATTAAAATGATAATAATATTAGACAGCACTTTATAGTATAATTCTATGATAAGGGTACTATTGCCATCTCCATTTTGCAGATAAAGAAACTGAGGCACAGAGGGGTTAAGTAACTTGGCTGATATTAAACATCCAGTAATTGTGGAATTAGCATGTGAACCAGTTTGGCTCCAGCTTTGAGCTCTTAATCATAAGGTTCCTCTATTGTCTTAACATTAAGATCTTAATACTTTAACATGAAATAACAACAATGAAAAGACACTTTGATATGATATGGTTCTTTTTACTCACATGTGCCTGGCACATAGTAAGTGTTCAATAAACTTTTGCTAAGTGAATGTCCTGTTTTTACTATGTCTCTCCTTCCTTAAGAGAGGTCTGAAGTTTCATGCAAGAAGTAGTTAAGAAGTTCCACTAATTTTTCAAAAGATTACCTTAGAAGGGAAAGGGAGTGCCGAAGTGACTGATTCATCCATTCTTTCAGTGAATATTCATTAAGCACCTATGACGAGCCTTTTGGAGGACCAGCAAAAGCCTGAGGAGTAAGTCACATACCTGCTTCTTTTCTTCATGAGGGTAAATTGCATCCCTGGGACTAACACAGCAGCAAAGAGCAAAAGACCGCTAAGGTTTGTCTCCCTTGATGCTGTTGGTTATGAAGAGACTAGGAGTCCAATAAACCTATCGCACAAAACTGACATGTCCCAGCACTACCACTAGAGGGTGTAAAAGATTCATCACAAACCTAAACTGGTACATCCTCTTGAAACAAGTCTGCTCATACAATTTTCTGAGCATGAAGAAATAACTAAAGCAAAGTGAAACTCTGGGTAGACGACATCTATATATACACATGAACACATGTGCACTTATAAGGAAATGTAGGTGCATTTGTTGTGCTGCCATGAGTTCTAAAATCTTACAAAAGTCTTATTCCAATCCTCTAAATTTGGGTAAAAATATTGCATATGAATATGCAGCGATAAGAACGATGAGAAAACAGAAGCAGCAGTGACTGCTGCCACCACCAAACAGATGGACGGACCCAGCCAGCAGCCAAACCATGTGCAGGGCGGAGAGGGCTCAGCCAACTGTGAACTGAAGAGGCAGTTTGATTGACTGTCAAGACAGCAGTACTTCCCAAGCTTGGCTGCTCTTTGGAATCACCTAGGGAGCTTTAAAAAATGCTTGGGTCCTGCCTCCAGATATTCTGTTTTAATTGTTCCAGGGCATGGTCCAAAGATTTTATAAAACTTTTCAGGTGATGCTAATGTGTGGCCAAGGTTAAAAGCCACTGGAGTAGAGACAGGATTGGGGTGGCGGTGGCGTGTGGTGGTGGAGTGCGTTGGAGGTGGAACAATCCCTGCTGTCATGCAAAGAAGTGATCATGATTCATGCCGGCTTGCAAAATCTTCTAAGTCGCACATGTCAGACCCATAGGCATGGCGTCAGAGTGCCTTGGTGTCAGACTTCTAATCAGAACCCAAATGCCTCCCCTTCCTTGAGTGAGGTCTGAAGTTTCATGCAAGAAGTAGTTAAGAAGTTCCATTAATTTTTCAAAGGATTACCTTGGAAGGGAAAGGAAGTGCTAAAGTGACTGATTCATTCATTCTTTCAATGAATATTCATTGAGTATCTATGACGTTGTGCTGAGTATTGCGTTAGGCTCCTAACTGTTAACTGCTGGGAGCTGGCAGAGTTAAAGAAGCCTCCTACGTGATGACAATGATCATTCGGTCCCCAGTCTCTTCCTCTCTACAATCATGCTGCAAGACAATGGTTGCTGCAACTGTGAGCTCTGATAGGATTTGAGAGTTTCATTTGTCCAGAGCTTGGAGCTCTCTAGATAAGCTCCATGTGACTGCCTCCCCCAGTGATGCCTGATGAGTGGGATTCGAGAATTTGTCCATTCATTCACTCATCAAACATTTATTGAGTGCCTACTATATGCCAGCTTCTGTGCTAGACGCCAGGGATACAGCGATGAAGAAACAAATCCTATTGCTGGGGCACTTCCAGTCTAGTAGGGCAGACAGACAAGTAGGCAGACAGTTACAATTCACTTTGTGATGTGCAAGGTGCTGGGAAGCCCAGGGTGATATGGGAATGCAGAAGAGGGGTGTTTAACCCAGACTGGTAGAGGTGATCAGAAATGATTTCTGGAGGAGATGGCAGTCCTTTACCTACTCCGCACCCTCATCTCTGGGGATATTATTAAGTTTCTGCAGGTTGCCGAATGGCCCCCTTGTGATTGCAGATCTTATGTTTATGGGGGGGATGTGGGTTTCTCTCCTTTAACCCCTCACTTTATGGTGGTTATTTGGGTTAACTTACACTACTGACATGCATTTCACATCCCTCTGTTATGGTTTGAATGTCTCCTCCAAAATTCATGTTGAAATTTTATGCTCAAAGTGGCAGTATTGAGGGGTGGAACTTATAAGAGGTGATTGGATTGTGAGGGTTCTGTCTGTATGAATGAATTATGGATTAATGGATTAATGAGCTATCATGAGAGGGGAACTGGTGGCTTTATAAGAAGTGGAAGAGAGACCTAAGCTAGCACTTAGCATGCTCAGTCCCCTTGCTATGTGATGCCCTGTGCTGCCTCAGGATGCCACAGAGAGTCCCCACAAACAAGAAGGCCCTCACCAGGTGCACCTCCCCCCTTAAGATCTCCCAACCTCCATAACTGTAAGAAATAAATTCATTTTCCTTATACTACTCAGTTTCAGATACTGTTACAAACATCAGAAAACAGACTGAAATACTCCCTCTTCCAGTTTGGAAAATTCTATCTTCTGATTTCTGACTCTCCATGAGAAATACAGCATCTATCTGTCTTAAAAGCACGGACCCCAGGGCTCATCCTTCAGGTGACCCAGAGCCTTTTGATCACAGAATTTCCCCTGAGGCAGTCCTCACTCGAAATTGATCATGGAACAAATCCAGCAGACAACTAGGGTTGCGGGGCTTGGTAATTTGGGTCACTATTGAAGGCGTATGTGTTAGTTATTTAGAATACTTTTTAATGCTGTTTTCCTATTAATACATAAACATAGTTCAACAATATAGATTTGTATTTGTGTTTACAGTATTCAAACTCTGACAGTTTTATAACCTGCAAAGCAAGTTATAAAATTATATACCTAAGATTCCTCCACTCTTCTTTCATCTTAGATTGGGTTACTAGACAAGACTAAGGAACCCCAGGAGTCCCTGCATGCACTGATTTGTCTCATTTTCTTGGTTTTAACTCTTAATAGAGAAAAGTAAATTAGTTCCACATGTGTACAGTCTGCCTGATGTGCTCACTGTAGGGGCAAGCAGATATTCCATTTGGCTCACTTAGGACATTCAGACATTCTCTGGCCACACTGTTTCCACCACTGAAAGTAGACTTGTTCTCCTAATGCTTGCCATTATTGTCCTTTATATGCAGGATCTAGTAGGCTCTCCTGCAGAGCTTTTTTTTTTTTTTAATGTTTGTAGGCCGGGCGCGGTGGCTCAAGCCTGTAATCCCAGCACTTTGGGAGGCCGAGACGGGCGAATCACAATGTCAGGAGATTGAGACCATCCTGGCTAACACGGTGAAACCCCGTCTCTACTAAAAAAAATTCAAAAAACTAGCTGGGCGTGGTGGCGGGCGCCTGTAGTCCCAGCTACTCGGGAGGCTCAGGCAGGAGAATGGCGTAAACCTGGAGGCGGAGCTTGCAGTGAGCTGAGATCCGGCCACTGCACTCCAGCCTGGGCCACAGAGCGAGACTCCGCCTCAAAAAAAAAAAAAACCAAAAAATAAATGTTTGTAGAGATGGGTCTCACTATGTTTCCCAGGTTGGTTTCAAACTCCTGGGCTCAAGCCATCCTCCCAGCTCAGCCTCCCAAAGTACTGAAATTTTATAGGCCTGAGCCACTGCACCTGACCCCTCCTGCAGATTTTGTTGGATTTTCTTTTAAGAGTGTAAGAGTAGTAAAACCCAAGCAAGAACTTCCAGATCCGAGGAAGTCTTTCCTGCCAGGAATTTGTAAGCATTGATATGGCGACTAAATTTAGGGATTTTGTTTTCTTAGGAGTGTAAAATCTTGCATAAATTTTAAAGTGTGAAATGAATAAGTAAATAAATAAATTGACTATACATGTTGACTACTTTAAAATATTTTTAGCATGGAATAGGAGATTCTATATTTTTAGCAAATAATAGAAAACTCAGTTTAAATTATAGTCAGATAAAAAGTTTAATATCTCACATGCTACAAAGTAAGTGCATCTTCAGTGAAAACACTACTTTAACATAGCCTCAGAGCAAATGTAGCCACAAGTAATTACCTTCAAAACAAAAACAAGCAAAAAGAACATTCCAGGGAGTATATTAGCTGATTTTAAAGATATGTGCTAAATCATCCATAAAATGTTCTTTTAGCAGCATCCTTTACTGTAACATGTCATAGATTGACTGTCAAGAATGTCTTAATAGTGACTTGCAAGCAAAGACTCATCACCTCAGCTAAAATAGCAGAGATGCCATCAGCAAAATTAAGAACTGGTGATGATTAAACACCCTGTAGATTTAACAAAACCCACAATGGCAAACATGTGCCTCTTCTTTACTTGCGGAGTATTCTTGCCTGAAATATGAAGTGAGATATAAGAAGGATTCACAGCTGAGACTGCATTTTAGGGATGGTGAAGATAATGGTCCCATATATGCCTTTCAGAACAGGAAGAACACAGGGGCAAGAAAACTGAAAAACTTTATCACCCAACCCAGGGTAACAGTGAGGCCTGATTTGCATACCCACTTCAGGAATTCTGAAATGTCATTAGTGGTTCTTCAGTTCACTGATCAGATCTGAGCTATTTTAGAAGAGTTGATGAGCCTTTGCTAGTTACAAAGAAATTCTTGACACTTCATCTGTGTTCATATTAGAGTGAAAGATTCTGGTAATTTAAGAAAGTGTTCTATTTACCATCTGGCTTCAAACCCTTTTCCTTCTACTGAATTTTTCTCCGAAGTCACGGATGACCTCCTTGTTGCCACTTTCAAAGGACCTTCTCATTTTTTATCTTCTTTGACCTCTTAGCGGCATTTAACAGTGTTAACATCTGCCTCCTGCTTGAAACACTTTCTTCCTCTGGCTCCTCTTCTGTCACACTCTCCTGGTTTTCCATCTGTCTGGCTGCTTTGAATCTGTCTCCTTCAGAGCATTCTTACTTTTGCAGCTCCTGTTTGTGAACCTTAGACTTCTGTGTTGACCATCTTCTCCTTTTACTCCCTGGGGTGAGACTTCTGCAAACCATTTATCTCTGTGCTGACAGCTACCAAATTGGTCCATATTCCGGATTGCTCTCCTGGATGTCAGATTCAGAGATCCACGTACCTGTTGGGCCCTGCTGTGACTGCTTGAACTCAACACTCGCAATAATGCACCATCTCCCCTCAAGCCAGCCTGTCTCACCATCCTCCAGATGTGCCATCCTTGATTCCTTCTGTTCTTTCCCTCCATCCTCTCCAATCAGTAAATATTCAAATCCTATCTGAAATCCATCCTTCACTCTTCTCCATCATGACTGCCCAGCTCAGGCCCCAGCAGATCCAGGTATTGTAATAATAGTTCTGTCTTTCCAATACATTCCTTACATTGCAATCAGAGTCATCTTTCCAAGTTTTCAAATGAAACACTCTATTAGTCTGTTCTTGCACTGCTATAAAGAAATACCTGAGACTGAAAAATTTATAAATAAAAGACGTTTCTTTGGCTCATGGTTCTGCAGGCTCTGCAGGAAGCATGACTGGGGAGGCCTCAGGAAACCTACAACCATGGTGGAAGGCAAAAGGGAAGCAGGCTTCTTACGTGGCCGGAGCAGCAGGAAGAGAGAGAGAAGTGGGAGGGAGGTGCTACCCACTTTTAAACCACCAATCTCATGAAAACTCACTTGCTATTATGAGAAGAGCAAGGGGGAAATCCGCCCCCATGATCCAATCACCTCCCACCAGGCTCCTCCTCCGACACTGGGGATTACAGTTCCACACGAGATTTGGGCAAGGACACAGATCTAAACGATATAATGCACTGATCTGATAAATTCATTTCTGTACTTAGAATCCTCCACGTTCCTGTTCATTCTTAGGGTTCCTGCACCTCCCTTCAGCCATACTCTCCTCATCCTTGTTCTCCACCTTCAACTGTCACTCATACTTTCTTTCTTTTTTTTATTTTTTTATTTTTTGAGACAGAGTCTCGCTCTGTCGCCCAGGCTGGAGTGCAGTGGCCGGATCTCGGCTCACTGCAAGCTCTGCCTCCCGGGTTCACGCCATTCTCCTGCCTCAGCCTCCTGAGTAGCTGGGACTACAGGCGCCCGCCACCTCGCCCGGCTAGTTTTTTTTTTTCATATTCTTCTAGTAGGGACGGGGTTTCACCGTGTTAGCCAGGATGGTTTAGATCTCCTGACCTCGTGATCCGCCCGTCTCGGCCTCCCAAAGTGCTGGGATTACAGGCTTGAGCCACCGCGCCCGGCCTATCACTCATACTTTCTAATGCCACCTTCACTTCTGCTTCTTTGCAATTGCAGTGTTCTCTGCCCATCCTCTACCACCCTCCTTAGTAACCCGGCTAGTTCCTACATATCTACCAGATTTCTTCTTTTCCTTCTTTTAGAGTCTTCCCAAATGCTACCTTCCCCAAAAGTGCCCATATAGGTTGGCCTAAACCGTCCTGGAGTTCTGTCATTGTAGTAATATGCTGCTCTGCGTTGTAATCGATTCTACTTTTCTGGTAGCTCCTCACAACTCTCAGCAGGGATCCATCTTTCTTGTTAACGTTTATCTCTGTGCCTGGTGCACAGTTGAAACTCAAGAGCTATTTTTCAGATGCATGCACTGAACCCCTGGGAAGAGCTTTAAGAGTCTATAATCAGGCCTCGATGAGGGTCAGGGAGGGAGAGGGAAGAGCTAACTTCTTCCTTTCATTGTCCTGTTGCTTCTTCAGAGGGTGCCTGGGAAGGCAACAAGCTCACCCTGAGGAGAAAAGAGGTGAGATTTACTTGGAACATTGACTCATGGTTGTTCTTCATGGGTGAAAAAATTGCTCTTCCAGGCCAGGCACAGTGACTCATGCCTGTAATCCTAGCACTTTGGGAAGCTGAAGTGGGCGGGTCACCTGAGGTCGAGAGTTCGAGACCAGCCTGACTAACATGGAGAAACCCTGTCTCTACTAAAAATACAAAATTAGCTGGGCGTGGTGGCGCATGTCTGCAATCCCAGCTACTCGAGAGCAGGAGAATTGCTTGAACCTGGGAGGTGGAGGTTGTGGTGAGCCAAGATCGTGCCATTGCACTCCAGCCTGGGCAACAAGAGCGAAACTCTGTCTCAAAAAAAAAAAAAAAATTGCTCTTCCAGCTCTGAGTAATTTCTCAGCCCAGGTGGTGGGAAGGTAACTTCAAAGGGAAAATGGCAAGTGCTTCCAGGTGAAGGAGATGCAAGCAGGTGAGGCTGTATATGTTTTGGAAGATAGGAGTATCCTTCAGAAGGGGCAACAAAGTGCTCCTCTCATGTGACTCATCGTGGGAGTGGGTGGGGCTCAGAAAGGAAAAGGCTGACCCAGAGCAGAGGATGGGCAGTGGAGGCAGCATGCTGGAAGGCATAAGGAGTCCAGACAACTCAAGGGTAATAATATTAGCATCTACATAGTGCTGACCATGTATACTGTTCTAAGTGCTTTACAAATGTTTATTCATTTATTAATCCTTACTACAACCCTATGAAGTCAATACCATTACCATCCCCAGTTTGCCAATGAGGAAACAGAGGCTTGAAGAGGGAGTGTGAGTTGCTCAAGGGTGTAGAGAGGCTGTCCTGTTTCTTGGACTACTTCTCCCTAGCAGCTTCAGGGGGGGGTGGGAGGAGGGGATAGAATTAGCCAATGGTACCAGTATAAAGTCGGGCTTCAGTTTCAACTAAAGACTTCTTTGAGTTTTCACCCTGGACCTTATTCATGTATTTATTTGATTCTCTAAAAGGCTAGTCTGGCCTGGGAAAGAAAAGGATGCATAAAGTGAAACATAGCAGGCATGACCATTATTGCGTGGAGATAGTAAGAGATGGTAAGAGCAAGACACAATCGATAGTTTCTTGGTCATTTCTCTTCAAAATAATGAGTAATCTGCATCAGTGGTTTTGTTGATATTCACAAAAAGAACAGGTTGCACGGTATTTTGATTCAGTTCTTGACAACTGACAGAAAACATGGTTGTATAAAACAAACTGACAGGAAAACAACTGTCACTGAGGATATTATTAAGAGTGGCCTTAAAAGTGTGGTCTAAGGACCAGAGCAGCTTCACCAACCGTTGGGTACCAATCCGTGAAGAGATTAGTGCTTAGAAACTTTTAATAGCAATTTGACAGGGTAATTTTACATCTGTTGAAATAGTTTTAAAAATTGAAAAAAAAGAGTAACCTTGATTCTAGATGTAGTAATTCTATGAAAACAATACTGGTAAGAAGCAGGTAAGCTTTGCACTGCACTGTTTTAACAAAGCTCTTTCCTCCAAATGGTGAATCCTTTACACAGTACTTATATGTTGCGTATCTGATAAATTACCTGCCAGTTCAGTACATAAATACAATTTCTGTTATATTTCAAAAAGTTATTATTCTGGCGCTCTTCCATAAATATGCAGGTGTATATGACTTTCAAATATTTGTAATTTTAGTATCATTCATTTTTTTTTTTTTTTCCTTTAGAGACAGGTTTTTACCGTGTTGCCCAGACTGGTCTTGAATTCCTGAGCTAAAGTGATCTCCCCAACTCAGCCTCCCAAACTGCTGGGTTTACAGGTATGAGTCACCATGCCTGGCCTGTTATTTAAAATTTAAAAAGATATATTAATTTTTGTGTAAAATTTTGCCCAAGATTCATATATTTATATGTAATGACTACAAAGCCAAGTACTAGCATGAAAAGGAATAGTCCGTTACCTTCAGATAGTCCCAGTTAGCCAGATGCTTGACATTGTGCAGGAACATATCTAGGTAATTTATGGGCTATAGTTTTAAGACAGTGATAGAAAAACGGGTGATCTACTATGAAATAGGTATAAGTGAGTGTGTAGAATCCTCTAGAGTCTATCCATTTGTTTGTTTACTTTCCTGCTAATTTTATCTTTCCATTTAGGGACTAATTTCTATGAGTGGATAAAAAGAAACTTAACATTGTTTGAACTGAATCACAAAAATATGGGGCTTTTGTTAAAAATAAGTACAATCTTTACTCCTACAGGTGAGTTTCAAAACACATTTCCAGCAAATTTTTGCATTTCCCTGAAATAATATTTTGAGAAAAATCTATGATAATTCTGGAAGAAATATACAAAACTAAATTTTCTCCTGAGTAAAAGACATAGTTTGGAAATAGTCTAAGAATAGTCATTCTTTACTATGTACCATAAACAGTGATATTTATTTGTTTTTTAAAAAGTGTCAGAGTGCATTTGGATAATAGAATTCGGACAAGTTCAAAGAGTGTCCTGAATCATCTCTAAAAAATGGCAGATGTTTAATAAATATTGATAACTGAAAATAAGAACTCTTACTTTGCTCTTTGTGAAGATAGTAATATTATTTTCCATATTGTCATCCTTGCAGTGGAATACATATTTTTTGTTACATATTTTAATTTGGCTGTTAGGAAAAACTACTATTGCAAGAGTTACTGAAATACAAAAGGCATATTTAAATATTCATATTAAATATTCTAACAATTAAAAAATAACAAGAAAAATGCCCAAAGTTACTATTTTAGAGATGAATAATAGATGTTTCACACTTGCAATCAGTCATATACATATACATACAGCTTCAGGGGAGCTGCAAGAGGTGGGCTGGTTCTGGCAAAAAACCCGCTGGCAACTGATGTTGAACTTACTAACATAATTAAACTCCTTAGGAAAAGAACCCTTCTGCATAAGATTTAGGACTTATACCTGCAAACTTCTTTTTAGAACTGCTAATTGTATTGGTTGGTTTTTAAATTAAGTATCTTTAGAAATTAAGTACACCATGAATAAAAAATTTTCAATTAGGTTATTAAGCTATTGGTATAAACCTACGCTATTAGGTTTTTACAGAATCTGTTAATTTAATTGTATTTTCTTTATTTTATTTTTATTTTTATTTTTCAGACAGAGTCTTGTTCTGTCTTCTAGGGTGAAGTGCAGTGGCACAATCTCAGCTCACTGCAGCCTCCGCCTCCTGGGTTCAAGGGACATAATCTGTTAATCTGAAACGGAATTTAGAAGTGATGAAAGACCACTAAGCAGAATCAGGATATGGAGGAGAAAAACATCTCCCTCAGGTATCGCAATGCAGCAAGCAGAAAACATCAAGAATCTACAACAAGATAGACATGTAAATAGTAAAGTTCCATTAAAAATAAGAACCAAGAAAGAATTCTGAAAAGCAAAGGAATTCTGCAAAGGACTTCACAAAAATCAGTCAAGTTTCAAGAAGAATAACAAAGTAAATCTTAAGCCATTGCTAAAGTGCTTAGCTAGCAGAATAAACCTATTTCATTTTCTCTCTTGCAGCTCACAATCCTTTTTATAGGTTGTAAAGCAAAAGCAGAAAGCTTCAGAAGGTCTTGGGAAATGACATAAACTGGGTTAAGTATGACTTTTAGGAAGCCTAATCTGCTCTCACTAGATAAGATTTTCCATACTTGTTGCAAGTCAGATTAATTCATGGACTGAATTGCCCCACCTTAACTTTAGGGTCTTTTATGGATATACTCAACATGTGAAAAATTTCAAGGTGACTTCTAGACCAGTAATATTCTATAGAATTTTCTGTGACAAGGGAAATGTTTTGTTTCTTTGTTTAATGAAGTAGCCACTGACCACCTGTGGCTATTGACCAGTTGAAATATGAATGGTGCGACTGATCAACTGAATTTTAAAATGTATTTCATTTTAATTAATTCAAATTTAAATAGCCTCAGTAACCTCAAGTAGCCAGTGGCTATCATATTGGACAGTGCAGTTCTAAATCCTCTCTATCCCTTTAACTGAAGGTTTCAGACAACATTTCACTACATATTCTCGGTTATCTGGGCTTATACATCACCCAAGGCTTCTAGGTTCACCAGAGATAGGGTGACTGTATAATTGGTTGTCCAAACTGGGATACTTTGAGAAAGATGGGAGCATTATTAACACTAATGATGAGACTAGAGGCATAATTTGGGACTGTCCTGGCCAAACAGGAAGGTGTAATCTCTTCACCCATAGGGTTTGTGACTTGAGGGTTCCATTGAGAAGTAATTGGACTTCACTTTTTTTTATAGTCTGCTGCTGCAGATAGTGTTTAAACATGTTCTGGAGTTTCATCACACCATGATTTTCTTTGCACCCACAAACATTTATGAAAATCTTTAGAACTCATTTCTGCTTTCCTAGTGACTCTCAACTATAGAGTAAATAAATGTCTAACATGATGCCAAATGACCAACTAAAAACAGAAATAAGTAATCAGTCATACTAATATTCAAGATTAGACCAAACATGTGAATAGCTAAATTGGTTTGGATATTTTATTTTATTTTATTTTATTTTTTGTAGACAGAATCTTGTTCTGTTGCCCAGACTGGAGTGCACTGGCATGATTTCAGTTCACTGCAACCTCCACCTCCTGGGTTCAAGCAATTCTCCTGCCTCAGCCTCCCAAGTATCTGGGATTACAGGTGCCTGCCATCACACCCAGCTAATTTTTGTATTTTTAGTAGAGATGGGGTTTCGCCATGTTGGCCAGTCTTATCTCGAACTTCTAACCTCAAGTGATCTGCCCCCCTCAGCCTCCTATAGTGCTGGGATTACAGGCATGAGGCACCGCACCTGGCCTGGTTTGGATATTTTGAACTTTCTTCTAGTTTTTCACCAACAGGCAGAGGTATTTCTTTTTTTTGCAATATAGTTACTCAGCATTCCCTGACATATACAAATTCTCCCAAAAGGATTAAACTGGGCCAGCTGAGCATGCAGCGGTTAATCTAGTCCAGATCTTGATTGCGTGTGTGTGTGTGTGCACATGCACGCGGCTGTCTGTGTGTGTGTGTGGTGGGAAAGGTCACGGAAAATGTAAATTTAAGTTGCTGGGTATACTCTCTTAGTTCTCTGCCACCAGTAGAGGAAGCAAATTAAGATCAGCCTTTAACAATTACATTTCGGATAATAAGACTAAGTCACTGCAAAATACTTTAGGTTTCCCATTTTCAGAACTCAACCCATTTTGAAATAACCTACAAAGCCTTTTCTTTGATATACAATTCTGTACAGAATATAGATTGGAGCAAGTCATAAAAATAATTTAAAAATCCAATTGCATCAATAAACTATATGTCCTTAAAGCAGTAAATACACATGACAAGCCAAGACTCGTGTAATCTCTCAAACATGACCTGGCTTTTCAAATCCCACCCACGTTTTATAACTCTGTGTTGAACACAGTAGAGTTTTCTATTAAGAAACAAATATTTTACAATTCAATAGGCATATGGATGAATAGGAAAAGGGAAAGTGTTTATTCCAGGACATTCACCTGCAGAAAAATAATTTAGCAACATCGTAATTCAATTAATCATAAGTATGTCTCTGAATCACTTTGTTCAAGATTTCACCAACCTGATAGCTCGAATGACAGTTTTAAGTGGTGGGGTGAGGTCTTCCACTGATACATCACACTGGCATCCTTTTTCATCATATACATCATCAGTGCCAAGGGCTGTGTCAGCTGCAAGAGAATATTGCCAGTTAAATAACACCACCATCCGCAATTTGAAACGTGTTGCTGAATTTTTCTCACGTGGAAATGGCGGGATACTCACAGACTAAGCTGATAAACCAAGATATGTATAAGGTCAGCCAATTGTCTTGCCAATATTATTCTTTCTTGTTTTCCTACAGCCTCCCCAGTTTTAAATATGAATACTTTTCTGAACTGTTTTCTATGGGCAAGATGAAGCTATTGACACATTATCTTTCCAGTACTGGTGATGGATTTGTGTGGATCTACCTATGCTCTTTTGCCCAGTTCCTTGGAAACTGACAGCCAGTTTTTAAATGACAGCTGTCTGGAGTTACAGAAATAGTCTTTGGACTTGTAACTAACTGGCCTGTTTTATCAAGCTCACATCCCATGACACTGACCCCATTAGCCTTATGCCCTGAACAAGTAAGCTAAGTAGCCAGAGCCAAGAATGCTGACAACTTATTAGTTACTGGATACAGAAGGCCAGGAAAGAGCTTGCTTCAGATCATACAGCCAAAGCGGAGAGCAGATTTTCAGACTGGATAAAAAATCAGTTTTTCATAAACGAAGGAAATTTACTTTTGGGTTAATTGCAAGTGTTTGGGGAAGGGAGCAGGGTTATATTAAATGCCAAATTATTATGAATTTGTAAAACAAATAAAGAATATGCTCATTTCATTGCATTTCTGTTTACAGTAACAAAACATTGGAATGAAGTTAAAATTCCTCTGATGGGGGATAGGTTAAATGAATATTGGTGGGTTTATATAATGGAATATTAGACAACTTTAAAAAATGATGTTGAAGTCTAATGACTGGGAAAATGTCACAATATATTGTTAAAGAAAAAAAAACTCT
Source organism: Colobus angolensis palliatus (assembly GCF_000951035.1). NCBI lineage: Eukaryota > Metazoa > Chordata > Mammalia > Primates > Cercopithecidae > Colobus > Colobus angolensis. The sequence continues at coordinate 708,325 of NW_012115500.1, read as the reverse complement.
ATATATCTGAAATTAAGAATGATTTTATTGTTTTTGCTTGCCTGTACTTTCTTTTCTTTTTTTTTTTTTGAGACAGAGTCTTGCTCTGTCGCCCGGGCTGGAGTGCAGTGGCCGGATGTCAGCTCACTGCAAGCTCTGCATCCCGGGTTCACGCCATTCTCCTGCCTCAGCCTCCGGAGTAGCTGGGACTACAGGCGCCCGCCACCTCGCCCGGAGTTTTTTTTTTTTTGTATTTTTAGTAGAGACGGGGTTTCACCGTGTTAGCCAGGATGGTCTCGATCTCCTGACCTCGTGATCCGCCCGTCTCGGCCTCCCAAAGTGCTGGGATTACAGGCTTGAGCCACCGTGCCCGGCCTTGCCTGTACTTTCTAACATTTCTCCAGTAAACATGTATTATTGTGGTAATACAAAGTAAATAAAGTAATAAAAATGCTCTCATGAAAGAGGAGTTATGTGGCCTCCAAATACCATTTTTTTTTTTGAGACAAAGTGTTGTTTTGTCATCCAGGCTGGAGTGCAGTGGTATGATCTTGGCTCACTGTAACCTCCACCTATTGGGTTCGAACAATTCTCACGCCTCAGCCCCCCAAGTAACTGGGATTACAGGCCCACACCACCACACTCAGCCAATTTTTGTGTTTTTAGTAGAGACAGGGTTTCACCATGTTGACCAGGCTGGTCTCAAACTACTGGCCTCAAGTGATCCATCTGCCTTAGCCTCCCTAATTGCTGGGATTACAGGGGTGAGCCATCGTGCCTGGCCTACAAATACCATTTTTATATGGTCCAAGCCTCTCTAAATGTTGACATGCACTAGAGGATGAATACTACTTTGTGTTGCCTTTGCTCTGTGCAGTGTTCATTTGCTAAGTCAAGAAAGGGAAAGACTTTGCCATGGGCTGTCCTGGTTGGGCTCCAAATTTTGAAAGGCTATTGGAGGTTCATTCATTGAGGCAGTGCTTATATTTGTAATGCCGTTTGTGTGTCATTTACATCAATGAATATTTACAGTGTGTTTATGCAGTTTACTTTTGTGCTGTAATGCTGGTGGTGGTGGGGGAAGAGATGATGAGATACATGTAGACACATGGATCTTCACAGCTCTTCTTCAAGGTCCCTTTGGCTTCCTTGCCCTCAAGCCTAGTAGGGGAGAGATGAAACTACTACCTCACAATAATGATACTAATAGTGTTATTTTTCTAAATTTGTCTTCCTGTATTCATATGTTGAAACTTAATCACCAGTGTGATAGTATTAAGACGTGGGAACTTCAGGAGATGATTCATTTATGAGGGTGGAGCCCTCATGAATGGGATTAGTGACCTTATAGAAGGGCTGGAGTGAACTAGGTAGGCCCTCCTGCCCTCTGGTCTTCCTACCATGTGAGGACATAACGTTTGTCCCTTCTGGGAGACTCAGTAGCAAGGTGCCATCTTGAACGTCCAACCTCCAGAACTGTGAGAAATGAATTTCTAGTCTTTATAGGTTATCCAGTCTCAGGCATTTTGTTACAGCAGTGCAAATAGACTAAGACAAATAGCAATCACTCATTGAAATTTACACAAGGTACTTAGGTGCAGCTTCTGCATATATTAGTTTTCACACATAGAGCAACTTTACAAGTTGTTAGTGGTATTATGACCAATTTTCAGATGCAGAAATTAAGGCTTGGAGAGGGTACGTACCTCATCTGAGGCCATGACGGTGGCAAATGGAGCTAGTAAGTTGCAGAGGATGACATTAGAATTCAGTTCCCTGAGGCTCCAAAGCCCATGCCCTTTGCATTACATTACTCAGTGTCAGAATGAGTTTGGGGTTAAATTGTGACTACAACATGTCAGGAGAGACAGGGCAAAGAGCTCACTACACGTGTGTGTTACCTGATGTGCATAGCTTACTCCTGTCATTTACGTGTTTTCTCCAGAGAAGTTTGCCCCAGTTGGAATGAGAGTACATTGATTAACTCTGTGTTTGACAGTTGGTTCGGACTCAGTGATGACCTTCAGGGTAGCCCAGTTTGCTGGATTGACCACCCACACAACACAGTCTTTTTAGCTCATAAACATCATGACCATGGTTTGACGACATTCTTTCCAGGAATTGTTCGTGGTTTCTTCTGATTTTATTTAACCTGCTCTTAGTTGCTGTAGTAGGATGAATAGTCACCCCAAGATTTATGTCCACGTGGAACATCGGAATATGACCTTAGTTGGAATAAAGGTCTTGCAGATGTAATTAATGTAAGGTTCAAAATGAGATGACACTGGATTGGGGGGGCCCTAAATGCAGCAAAAATGTCTTTATGAAACAGAAAAGGCAAAGACACAGGGACACAGAGAAGATGGAAGCAGAGACTGCAGTGATGCATCTACAAGCCAAGGAACACCAGGGATTGTTGGCCACCACCAGTCATTAGGAGAGAGACAGGGGATGGTTTCTCCCACAGAGATTCCAGAAGGAAGCAACCATAATGATCCCATGATTTCATAGACTTCTGGACTCCTGTACTGTGAGATAATACGTTTCTGTGCTTTCAAGTCACCTATTTGTGGTAATTGGGGATGGCAGCCCAAGGAAATGAATACAGCTAGGGAAACTTTCCTTCATGGCTTCCAATTCTTTACTCCAGGACAATAATGATGATGATAGTAATACGCATTTTTTTTTTTTTAGAGAAATCTAATTATGTGCCAAGAACTTTAATTAATTGTATCAAAACCCCATGAAGTGTGTTTTACTATTACCTCTTGTTTTATAGATTATGAAAGTGAGGAACAGAAGGCTAAGGAACTTGCTGAAGGACACTTGGAGAATAAATGACAGAATGAGAACTTAAACCCCAGCAGTTGGGTTCTGGAGCTGTCTGACCCTGAACCTCAACTCTGACTGCTTCCAGATTTGCCCTTCTTGTATCTCTGTCTCTCTCTTTTTTTTTGAGATGGCGTCTTGCTCTGTCGCCCAGATTGGAGTGTAGTGGCACAATCTCGGCTCTGTACAACCTCTGCCTACCGGGTTCAAGCAATTCTCCTGCTTCCCGAGTAGCTGGGATTACAGGTGCCCACCATCATACCTGGCTTATTTTTAAATATTTAGTAGAAACGGGGTTTTACCATGTTGGCCAGTCTGGTCTCGAACTCCTGACCTCAGGTGATCTGCCGGCCTTGGCCTCCCAAAGTGCTGGGATTACAGGCATGAACCACCACACCCAGCTGCCCTTCTTGTATCTCTTATTGATATCTGGGTTCCCATCTCCCCCCGCATCACATTTTCTTTCACATGGCTGGTGCACTTGGCATGGCGTGGACCCCATAACATCCAGAGATTTGATTTTGAGCAATGTGGTCACCATGGCCATGTGCTGGGTCAGGCCACACCCAAAGGAGCCTTGGAAATATACAGACTCTGGAACTTCAAGGGGTGTGTTTAAGGGATGGGGAAAGGTCAGGTGGAATAGAGGACTCATATACAGACTGGGTGGCTGACAAAACTGAAGCCACCAGCCATCATTACGGAGCCCTGGGAGATGCCCAGATGTTAGCTCCCCAAAGGAAATATTGAATAACAAACTTTATCAAGAGTCCCAGTACATCTGAGCATGGTAGCTCATTCCTTTAATCCCAGCACTTTGGGGGGCTGGGGCAGGAGGATTGCTTAAGGCCAGGAGTTTGATACCAGCCTGGGCAACCCCGTCTCTACAGATAATAATATTAATAAAAATAAAAAAAGGTGGGCATGGTGGTGTGTGTGCCTGTAGTCATTCAAGCTACTCAGGAGGCTGAAGAGGGAGAATAGCTTCAGCCCAGGAGTTCAAGGGTGCAGTTAGCTATGATTGTACTACTACACTCCAGCCTGGGCAACAGAGTGAGACCCAGTCTTAAAAAAAAAAAAAAAAAAGATTGTCAGTACAGAATTCACAAGAGTGTTTTATGCTGTCCTTCAAAATAGAGGCATATGACTGCTTTCCCTCATCTGAATCTGAATGAGAGGTACTTCTATCTTAGTCTCTTCCCATATCTCAGAAAGCTGGGGAACACTGGGGTGGTTACAAGACAGATCCTGCAAGCCTATATTATAACTTCTGTATTTGAAAACACAATATAACCAGCCATAACATGATAATGCAGGTCCAAATAATGAAATAGCATAAAATACAGAGTCCTTTAATTTTGAAGTTAATGGAAAACTTTCTTTCAGCAGATGTGTACAGTCACAATAAGCACAAAAGTAAAGATAGTGAAACTACATTGTTCACACATAAATGAACCTGAGAACATCCCAAATGATTACAAGATATTACCTCCCAGCCTAATGTTGCACTCCCCATCAACATCCTGTACCCCAGTAAGAGACTCATCCTGTTTAGGAACAGGGCTGGACAGAGGATGAGAGTCAGTTATCAATTACATTATACTCAAATGCATCTGATTGTGCAGTTTTATACAGCACTTTATAATTTGATTGCTTAAGCTGTAAATTAAACACTCAATCCTGCCTTTTTTTGGGTAGGTGTAGTTAAAGCAAATGAATAGGAAATATATCTTTGCTGGCATGTGTCGAGGCAGGAGTGAATTAGGAAATATTTTTTTTCTTGCTTCAAAGCTACAAAGATGAGCAAGATGCCGTCTTTCTGCTTCATAAGTACACCAAGTCCTCACTTAATGTCTTTGGTAGGTTCTTGGAAATTGTGACTTTAAGTGAAATCATGTATAATGAAAATGATTTTACCACAGCTATGTGATCTAAACAAGAGTTAAAGTCCTATGGCATATTTCTGGTCACAAAGACATCGCCAATTTCTACACAAAGACACAAAACACAATATTAAACGCTGAAACAAATGTGAGCTACATATACATTTAAGAAATATTAATAAAAACAAGTAAGATAATTATTTACCTAATTTTTGGTGAATCAGTGAGTGACAGTGGTCATGGTGGGGGAGGTTAAATCAAAGAATAAATGATTGCCAAGCGAAAATTAGAAGGGGCACCTCCTACCACTATATAGTTAAAAAACAAGAGCAAATATTGGTGGGCTTGCTGGGTGCTTTCCTACTGCATCAGTTGTTGTGTATTTGTGTGAGTATTGTATGCTATTTATTTACTTATTTATTTATTTTATTTTTGAGACAGAGTCTTGCTCTTTAGCCCAGGCTGGAGTGAAGTGGTGCGATCTTGGCTCACTGCAACCTCTGTCCCCCCGGGTTCAAGCGATTCTCCTGCCTCAGCTTCCTGAGTAGCTGGGATTACGGGTGCCTGCCACCATGCCCAGCTAATTTTTTGTATTTTTAGTAGGGACGGGGTTTCGCCATGTTGGCCAGGCTGGTCTTGAACTCTGGACCTCATGTGATCCACCTGGCCTCCCAAAGTGTTAGGATTACAGGTACGAGCCACCGTGCCTGGCCTATTTAGTTATTTTTAACCAAACTCATTTTACTGCCAGATGTATGGTTATTTATTTATTATTATTATTTTTGAGACAGCGTCTCCCTCTGTTGCCTAGGCTGGAGTGCAGTGGTGTGATCATACGTAACTGCAACTTCAACCCCCTGGGCTCAAGTTATCCTCCCTCCTTAGCCTCCCTTTAGCTAGGACTACAGGCACATGTCACCATGTCTGGATAGTTTTTATTTTCATTTTTTAATTCTTTGCAGAGATGGAGAGGTCTTGTTATGTTGCCAAGGCTGGTCTTGAACTCCTGACCTCAAATGATCCTCTTGCTTTGACCTCCCAAAGTGTGGAATTCCAGGTGTGAGCCACTGAGTCTGGTCTGACAAATTTTGATTTTACAGTAATTTGTATTCATTCATTCATTCATTCATTTATTTTCCAACCCACTTATTCCAGTTCAGGGTCGAGGGTGGCTGGAGCCCATCCTGGCAGTGGAGGGCACAAGGCAGCTAACAGCCATGGACAGGATGCACCTCATAGCAGAGCATGCTCACACACACCCCCACACTCACTCAGATGAGGATGATTTAGACACGCCAATGAACTTCGGTGCACAGCTTTGGGATATGGGAGGAAACCAGAGAACCTGCAGAAAACCCATGCAGGCCTGAGGAGGATGTGCCAACTCCACACAGACAGTGGTCCAGCCAAGAATCATTTTTTTTTTTTTTCTTATCCATCTAACAAAACGATGTTGAAGGAAACAATTTTATTTGTGGACCTGCTGTATCTTGAGTTGTCAATTTTCTTTCCAGTGACATTAATAACACATTAAATGTCTTTCTTATTACTCCTAGGGGCTTAAACCCCTCTGAATGCTAGAGTGCTTAGGAGGGGCTACATTTCCAGCTGAGGTTGGCCCTCTGTTCTCCAACTACACGTTTGCCTCTCTGTCCTGGTGTTTTGGGAGATGTAGGTTATGGGACGTGAACTCATGTGGCCACCTAGTCAAAACCTACTCAGAAAAGGGCAAAATGCCAATGGAACAAGGTCCTCCCCAAAGTCCTGCTGTCTGTGAGGGATCCCCTTGGGATCCTCTCTGGCAGAATTAGCCCCATGAATGGTCCATGCTTGGCATTAGGGAGAAAAATAAATATAAAATGCAACTGTTTGTCTTCCCCAAGCCTTTCCTGTTTCCTATTAATTAGCAGTGTTCAGGATTTGCTTTCAAGTACTCTGTTCCTCAACATTTAAAAAGATCTAAGCTGGCTGGGAGCGGTGGCTCATGCCTGTAATCCCAGCACTTTGAGAGGCCGAGGCAGGTGGATCACCTGAGGTCAAGAGTTCAAGACCAGCCTGGCCAACATGATGAAACCCCATCTCTACTAAAAATACAACAACAAAAAAATTAGCTGAGCATGGTGGTAGGCACCTGTAATCCCAGCTATTTGGGAGGCTGAGGCAGGAGAATTGCTTAAACCTGAGAAGAGGAGGTTGCAGTGAGCCAAGGTCGCACCATTGCACTCCAGTGTGGGCAACAAGAGTGAAACTCCATCTCTAAATAAATAAATAAATAAATAAAAATAAAATAAAAAGATCTAAGCCAAATTTTGAATTTTGAAAAACTACTAATTGCTACTTTCCATACTGTCTGGAAAGGACCACTTGGACTTTAGATGATGAAGAGAGAGAATGGTAAAGAAGAACATTTTGGAAACTTCTGCTATGTCCAAAGACCATATTTCTATTTCCACTATGAAATTTTACCAGTAAGATGAAGGTATTTATGGAAGAAGGACAGGCAGTTTCTAGTTCTTTTTCTTAGTCACCTCCTTTCACAGATTAGATTCTTTCTGCATTTCTTTTTTAAAATAATTCTATTTTTCATTGATACATAGATGTACATATTTTTGGAGTACATGTGATAATTTATTACATTCATAAAACTTGTAAAGATCAAATCAGTATACATGGGCTATCTATCATCTTAAATATCTGTCTTTTCTTTATGCTAGAAATATTTGAATTATTCTTTTCTAGCTATTTCAAATATACAACAGATTGTTGTAACCTATAGTCACCCTACTGACCTATCAAACACTAGGACTTATTTCTTCTAGCAAACTGTAGCCATTAATTAACCCCTCTTCATTCCCATTCTTCCAATTCCCAACTTCTCTTCCCAGTCTCTTGTAACCACCAATCTAAGCTCTGCCTTCATGAGATCCACTTTTTTAGGTCCCACATACGAATGAGCACATATGATCTATTTCTTTCTGTGCCTGGCTTATTTCACTTAACATAATGGCCTCCAGTCCTATCCATGTTGCTACTAATGACAGGATTTCATTCTTTTTAATGGATGAATAATATTTCATTGTGTATCTGTACCACATTTTCCTTATCTATTCATTCACTGACGGGCACTTAGGTTAAGTCCAAATTTCAGATATTGTGAATAACTGCAATAAACATGGGAGTACAGATATCTCTTCGATACATTGATTTCTTTTACTTTGGATATCTTTTTTGCATTTCTTGATGAAATGATTACAGTGGGTTTCAAATTTGGCTGCACATTAAAATCATTTGGGGAGTGTTAAAAAAATCCCAATACCCAGGATGCTCTCAAGACCAATAACATTAGAAACCAAAGGCTAGGACCCAGGCATTGGAGTTCCCAGCTCTCTGAAGGAATCCAACGTATAGCCAAGGGCAAAGACCACCAGTTGTAGGTAGAAAAATGACATCTCCTGGTTTCTCTCAGCCAGAGCTGAGCAGTGTGTTTGGCTAATCCGCCATCCTGTGTTCCTTGGTGCTGCTGATATATTTTGCAGAGCAGCAATTTGAGACAACATACATGCCTCACAAGACGGCAGTAAATGACTACGTCATAAAAAACAAAAAAGAAATTTAAAAATCCTTTGATAAATTGGTGATATAGGAACAAGGTTTTGTCCTATCACAACATTCCAGTCATCTTTTTTTTTTTTTTTGAGATGGAGTCTCGCTCTGTCACCCAGGCTGGAGTGCTGTGGCCAGATCTCAGCTCACTGCAAGCTCCGCCTCCCGGGTTCACGCCATTCTCCTGCCTCAGCCTCCCGAGTAGCTGGGACTACAGGCGCCCGCCATCTCGCCCGGCTAGTTTTTTGTAGTTTTTAGTAGAGACGGGGTTTCACCGTGTTAGCCAGGATGGTCTCGATCTCCTGACCTCGTGATCCGCCCGTCTCGGCCTCCCAAAGTGCTGGGATTACAGGCTTGAGCCACCGCGCCCGGCCTCCAGTCATCTTTAATTGAGCTTGAAGGCCTCAGCCTTCTGAATTCCAGTCATTGTCTTCTACCCGCAGCCATCAAAACACCCCCTCTTCTCAGGCTTTGGCCCTCTTTCTCTTTTAAAGAAATCACTACTGCTTTTACACACAAGTAGCTTACACAGTCACAGACAAAAATAAAACCCAATTGTCAAAAACACAGCAGAAACACTTGTTTTGTCTGTGGAGGAATAATAACATCCTCACATTTGGGGCAATAGGAGAAATTATAAAGGAGAGAGCTGGCAGCTTTGATAATGAAGACAGAACATGTTACTTCCCACAATAACTAAATCACGATGCCAAAAATTCTTGATTATGGAAGAATTCCAAAATATAAAAAAGGCTTAATATCTATAATGTATAAGGAACTTATTTGAATGAATCACAATCCAAAATATATATGTACAAATAAGTCAGTCAGGAAAGACTAGTAAAAAATGACTGAAACTTATTCAGCCTTACTAGAAATTTAAATATTGTAAATTAAAAGCATGAACTTATACCTATTTAATTTTCATAAGAATAATAACTAATAAAAAATTGAGATAAATTTAGCACACTTTGACATTGCTGGTGACAATATAAATTAGATTAAATTTTTATGGCAATAAAAGAATGTATAATCAGCAATCTTTTTATTTTTATTTTTGATTTTTAAACTTTTAAGTTCAGGGGGACATGAGAAGGTTTATTACATCGGTAAAGTCATGTTTGTTGTACAGATTATTTAATCACCCAGGAACTATCCAACAGTTATTTTTTCTGATCCTTTCTCTCCTCCCACCATCCACCCTCAAGTAGGCCTCAGTGTGTGTTGTTCCCCTCTTTGTGTCCATGTGCTCTCCTCATTTAGCTCCCACTTATAAGTGAGAACATGTGGTATTTGGTTTTTTGTTCCTGTGTTAGTTTGGTGAGGATAATGGCCTCCAGCTCCATTCGTGTTCCTGCAAAGGACATGATCTCATTCTGTTTTACGGCTGCATAGTATCCATGGTGTGTATGTACTACATTTTCTTTATCAAATCTGTCACTGATGGGCACTTAGATTGATTCCATGCCTTTGCTATATAATCAGCAATCTTACAATTTTATACCAGAGAAGTTTCCTTCAGAAAATAAGTTTGAAAAGAATAGAAATGTAGCTTAATGCAATAATGTTTATCACCTACCATTGAAAAATAGTTATATAAGTTTCAATGCCCTAAAATAGAAAACTGTAAATCATAGTAAATTATAGCATTTGATCATGCAGGTGTACTACACAGCTATGAAAAATACAATTATGAATAGTATGTAATAACATGAAAATATTTTAAAATGTGCAATGAAATTAAAATATGAAACTACTTATGTTGATTATAACTATGTACAATAGTATGTGAAAAGAAAAGTAGCTAGAAGAGAATATGTAAAAATAAAATTAGCTGTACTATTGCATGAGATTATAAATTATTTATATTTTATTTAAAGTTTCCTAAGGAATTTAAGAATTTTGCCATCACAAAAATAATGTATACTTTTGGATATGAAGTATTTGAAAAATAAGAAAACAGAATGAAGAAAAAAAATCTTCTGGCCCGGGTGCGCTGGCTCACGCCTGTAATCCTAGCACTTTGGGAGGCTGAGGCGCGCGCAACACCTGAGGTCAGGTTCGAGACCAGCCTGACCAACATGGTGAAACCCCGTCTCTACTAAAAACACAAAAATTAGCCGGGCGTGGTGACGGGCGCCTGTAGTCTCAGCTACTCGGGAGGCTGAGGCAGGAGAATCGCTTGAACCCGGGAGGTGGAGGTTGCAGTGAGCCGAGATCGCGCCATTGCACCCCAGCCTGGTGACTGAGGAAGACTCCGTCTCCCCGCACCTCCCCCCCGCCAAAAAATCTTCCAAAGTTCCAATACTGAAAGGTAACCATGCCCACTCCCTGCTGGGGCCGGCGCAGCGCTTGCCTTGACGTTCCCTTCCCACCGCCCCGCCCCGTCTCCCGCACCAGGAGCAACCAGAGGGCGAGCGAGGTGGCCGCACCTGCACTGGCTCCAGCGCGGGCTCCTGCAGCGTCCTGGAGGAGGAGGCCGGACACTATCAGCGGCCTCCCCATGGACATTAAACCCAGAGAACTCTACTTGTTCTTCTGGCCTTTCAAGGGGATATGAAGAGTCCGTGATCAAGCTCACCGCGGGACAGCTTGTTTGTTTTGTGATCTTTGACAGCTGGGCAGGAGTAGAAGCGGCCAATAATGCGCTGAACCGTATTCGCTTAGATCCCGAGAACCCACAGACCCTGAGGCTAGAGTTCGCCAAAGCCAGCACCAAGATGACCAAGAGCAAGCTAATGGCAACTCCAAATCCCATCAACGTGCACCCCGCCCTAGGAGCACACTTACTTCATCGCTTGGGACCCCTATGAGGCGAAGGGGGCTGCTCTGATCCCTGCATCCCCAGAGGCCTGGGCTCCTACCCTTTGTGCACTACAGAGCTGACCCCAGCCATCACCCATGCTGCATTCACCTACCCAGCTGCCAGTGCAGCTGCCGCCGCCCTCCATGCCAGGTGCGCTGGTACCCATCCTCTGACACCACTCAGCGAGGATGGAAGTATCATCAGTTCTGTTAGTTCTTCCGTCTGGTCACCGGGGAGTTGGTTCTGGGAATCTGTGGTGGTGCTGGGACCACCAGCAGTGGTGGCCCCTGAGCTCCCACCGCCCCCGGGCGGCCAGCGTACTCCTTCCTGTTCCCCTTCCTCCTTCCCCTTCCTACTCTTCTTCAGCCCTTTTCTGCACTCTCAAGCCTTTCTCCAACGCCTCTCAGGAGGATTTGGGGACCTTCTCGCTGGGGCGCCCAGATCCAGCTTGGAGGGTCACTGGGACCCTGCAAGGCCTGACCTCCCACCCAAACTTGCTTCTGCAGCTCCCCTCGAGGAAACGAGGCGTTTAATTTTGCATGTTTTCTGGTACGAATGAAGACGCTCACACTTGTGTATATGTCAGCGTACAGTTTGTTTTCACGCTGTCACCATAGCAACAGGTCCTGGCCCCCGGCGGTTCATCCTGCCTGGCCCCTCTCTGCTCGCCTGGCTCCTGCACCCACTACGCTCCCGCGGCCCCACACGCTTCCAGACTCAGCGTCCGCCTCCACCCAACAGATAGATGGGGTTTGCCTTTTGCTTTCAAATTGGGCTTCTCTGCTCCCATCTTCTCGGATGGGCCAGCAGTCATAGGAATGCCCTCTATGCCGTTCTGTTCACCTCTCCACAGTCACCCTGCCTGCTGCTGCTCCTCATTCTTTCCAAACCTTGAAATCAACCAAAAAGTGAAAAGTATTTTTGTACCCTGTAACAAAGTATTTATGCATCATCATAAAAAAGCAACCATTATTGTGATATGTTACTTACAGTGAAAGTGTGAGGGCTAGAAGTTCACAATTCATTTTTTTGTTTTCGTTTTTTTTTTTTTTTTGAGATGGAGTCTCGTTCTGCTGCCCAGCTGGAGGGCAATGTACATCTCGGCTCACTCCAATCTCTGCCTCCCGGGTTGAAGCTATTCTCCTGCCTCAGCCTCCAGAGTAGCTGGGACTACAGGTGCACACCACGCCTGGCTATTTTTAGTAGAGATGGGGTTTCACCATGTTGACCAGACTGGTCTCCATCTCCTGACCTCAGGTGATCTGTGCACCTCAGCCTCCCACAATGCTGGGATTACAGGCATGAGCCACCGTGCCCAGCCTCACAATTCATTTTTATTTTAGGAATTTAAATAAAGTATGTGATGATTCTATTTCATTATGCTATGGGGAACACACATTAAAATGGCTACTATTAATGGTGGTGAGAACTAATTTATTACATCCTGTAATGAATTATAATTTATTTTCCAAGGGTTCCTTCCTTCTGCTGCTGGTTGTATTTCAATTACTCACCCCCTGCCACCCTCTGCTATCATTTCTCAAAACCTGAAATATCATCCTAAATTTAGAGTTACAATTTTAGACATGTGCTAGTCCAAAGACAATTCCTTTAATCCAACTAGAGTTTAGAGTAACTGCTTGGGCCCTGATGCAGTAGCACAATTTCATTTCACTAAGTCCTTGGCTAGGGACTTTTCTTTCTGTTCCATGCTAGATGCTGCTAAGTAACCAAGAGCCAAACTAGGTCCTCAAGGCATGAATAAGGAACCCAGAAAAATACTCCTGACAATATATTCTTTACTCTAGATGTTTTTCCTTTCAAATAGTTTTTATTTTCACTTTGTTTTTCTCTCATTATAATAGTAATAAATGTGCATTATAGAAACCTTGAAAATTTGAATTTTAAATTAAATCACAGACAAAGAAAAAAAAATTACCTGTGGTTTTAACACTCTAAGACAAATCCTATCAAATTTTGGTATATTCCCTTCCAGTCTCTTCCTGTACATCAATTGACGTTTAATGTCAAAGTCAATTTCTCAACATAGATGGAAAGTTAAACATCTCTGGTTGCCTTGGGAAGGAAGTTGGTTCTGACGTCCCAGAAGTTCCCATTCAGCCTCATCTTATGATGGCCTTCCAATCCCACACTCCAGCCACACCAAATTCCAACTGCTTCTCTAGGTGCTGTTCAAGCGCCATCACCATTGGACATTCTCCCAAGGGGTATCGTCTGCACACTCTCATCCATCCTCTTTGCTTTTCTTATTTGTTTGACTGGTAATTTCTAGGTGCTGAATTTGTGGTGGACAGATTATAATATGCATGGGGCACCAACAATAGCAAGGGACACTCACAATGTGGAGAACATCAGAATAATTAGAACACACCATTTTAATTTCAGCCTACATGTAACTTTTGTGGCACTTTGAAAACCATAATTTTATTTTGCAGTCTAGCAATTTCTTTTATTTTGAGAGGTCCTAAGCACAGAGGATGAAGTGTGGAGGGTGGCACGATGTAGTTTAGAGCCTCAGGCTCAGCTCTGCAATGACAAGCCTTTCAAGAGTCTACCACCTCTTTGAAGGAAGACTGATGCGGCCCTTCCTTTACTGTGTATGCGTATGTCTTCTCAGTTATTACACTGTATTACATTTCATTGCTTACAAGCCCCTTTCCTTGTTAGACAGTGAGCTCCATGAGGGCAGGACTGTGCCTTGTCATTCATGTAGCTAACCTCTGGATTTTGGCCTTATTGTTTTCTGTTGTACTACGGTTAAATTTTCGTTTTGTTTTTGGGATCATTCATGACTAGGTATACTTCAAAATGCTAATGTGAAAAAACCCCAAATTTCCACATAATGTTTACTTTTTATAAACATTTTAAATAGAATCTTCCCCTATTAGCCCATGAAAATATTTAAGAGGCAAAATAAGTTTAAAGTAAAAGAATGAATACCTTTTATAGTAGAACTCGGGAAATATTTGTTGAATAAATATGGTATGCTGCATGTTTATTTTTAGGTGGAAATGCAACCTGTAAGCCCACTTTAAATTCCTGGATCTATACATTTATAATTAGTAAATAATAGAAGAGTGTTCACATTGGTACAAAAGGAAGAGGGATTTCTCTCTCTCTCTCTCACTAGTTATCTGTATCATCCATATTAATATAAAAAAGAAGGCAATCCAGACTTATTTTTTCTCTTCAGGAACAATGTAACACTAATGGAAATCTGAATACTTTACAGCAAGATAGCATTACTTCACATGTCACTTTTGGATATTTCACACCTATCACCTTTTCCAAACTGACATTTATCTCAATACCTTATATTGCTGGTACTGTAGCAACAAATTGTAAAATCTTAATCATGTGACCATTGTTTACTCAATTCTGAATCTTAGGAGATTTGAAGTAATAGCTTACAAGTGAGTTTTTTAAAATTAAGAGTTAGAAAATCACCTCACTGAATTCCCATAGAAATAAAAGGTAATGCTCTAATAAAAATTCTGATACATCTGTGAACACACTCTCATTACATTTTTTCCAGGCTGTAGAAATGATACAATATTTGAAAAAAATTCTGAAAATTTGTTTTTATTGAAAAAAAAAAAGCCTCTAGGTATCCATATCTGCAGCACATAATGGTTTAAAAGCTAAATATCCTTTTGAGCTTTTAAAGCAATATTCTAGTTAAAGAGCTAATTTTAATATTTTGAACAGGTAATTGCATTTTCCATGCATTTTTGCCAAAGTAGATGCAATCTGGAGAGCAAGTTTTTTTTTTTTTTTTTTTTTTTAAGCAGAATTGGAGATTACAGATTGATACAGATTGTATAACTTAGCGCTGGGATTACCTGTTATTTTTATTGTTTTTTATTTTACTTAGTATTATGACTTTCTTGAAGTGAAAATTTGGGACCCAGAATAAATAATCCTAGTCCTCAAAACAGAAATGAAGGACACATTTAAATGCAGTATTAGAGGAAGTGTAGTTTACCTTTTTTTTTTTCTAAAGAGATAGACTTAGAACTTCCTATGAATATCACATTCTGAAAAAATGTCTTCAAAACTCTCTCAGCTCTATGGGAGGCTTTCACAGCAAAGAGAAAATATGACTAGCCTTTGACTGAACTTGATGACTTTTTGTTGGCCTGGACTAACTGACTTCTTTGACTTTCATCCAAAATAAGGATTATAGTTTATGCTGTGATTCAGCACACACACATAAAAAGATGCATACATACACATATAAATAAGACAGAAGTTTCTTTCTGGGTTAAGATGGTAGATTGAACATATACATCTAATCTTGTTCCTTTTGAAAAACCCACTAAAACTATAGTGATGAAATACTTTAAAAAAAGACATAAACCCATAAAAGAAGAGAAAAGGAAAGGAGATGACAACAACATAATTTTGGAAGTGGGAAAGCAGATGGACAAGTTAGGTAACTGACTAGCTGATACCAGAAAAAAAACCCTATGCCAACACTGAGAAAAGCTAGGAACAACAAGATTTACACTTTAGAAAACTCAAAAGGCTCAGGAATTGGCAACATTAAGTACTTCTTGATCCAATCATAAAGGGGGGATAACTAAGATAAGGAAGGTTGTGTGCAATCTCCCCCAGACTCCTGGGCATATGGTCCTCTCCTATTCCAGCAGAAGACGGAAATCTTTATTAGAGAGGTCACTCCCTCATGCAAAGACATATCCAACACAGTCAAATTCAACCAAAAGCTGGGGTATTAAGTGATCATAAACAGATTGAACGTTGAGGACCCACTGCAATCGCTCGCTGTCATAATAATGGCAGTAAGACCTTTTCCCTCCAGGAGTAACTACTCTCTGGGCAATCTGATCAAGAATCTGTGTAAGAAAAAAGAGCTAAAGATACTGTTGCCAGGAATTCCCCCAAAAGTGGTTGACTCAGGTCAACCTATGGTGAAGATCAAAGTTAATCAGCTGTAATACGCTCAGAAACTCCAGTCACCCTTCTAGTCTTCAACATTTTACTACGAGAAAACATTCAAGTTTTAAGTATCTAAGGAAATCTTCCAATACAAAAATAGAGATCAAAAGCAACTAGAAGGTAACAGAAACTAAGGAAATGAAAATTTCAAAACATTGTCAATATCTTCACAGATACAAGGCAAAATACTCTATCCATGCAACAAAAATAGGATACTAAAATAAAAGAACCCTTAGTCAACAACAACAAAACCAAAGAATCTTAGAAATGATAGCAGAAATGAAAATCTTAGTAAGAGGTTTGGAAGATAAAATTGGCCAAAACTCCTAGAAAGTAGAACAAAAAGACAAAAGAGGTAGAAAATGAAAGAGGAAGGATACGAAAATCAGGGCCAGTATGCAAGTCCAACTTTCAAATAGCAGATTTTCATAAAGCAATAACAGAGAAAATGAAGGGAGAAAAGAAACCCGATAAGATATTCTAGAATGGACACTAACTATTTCCAGACATACAAGCTCTTAAAAATTTTGCCTTCCAGACACTCTTCTCAGGAACGTATGATAGGATATACTTCATCAAAATGGCAAAGTAAACCAAGAGAGAGGGAGACACAGCCACAGAGCAGGGTGACACAGAGAGACACAACAGGAGTCAGCAGGGTGACAGTGAAGGAAAATTCCCGTGTGAAGGCAGTGTGCCAGGTGGAGAGGGAAATTGGTCCAGATAGGACTAGTGTGAATTGAGGGACAGACACACTGACAGCTGTCATCATCATGCCTTCTGTCATCATCTTTTTACCTAAAAAAAATTGGATTTTTACTCTCTGAAATAATGGAGTGAATCAAGAAAGAAAAAAACACGAGATCCTGAAAACTGAGAATCCAATCTAGAAGAAAATAAAAGGGAATTCAAAAGATAATGGCTGTGCAGCAGGCTTAGAAAGCAGCCAACTCAGGTAAAAGGAGAATGGAGGTTTCCAGAATGTGTTCTCAAAGAAAAGTCACAATGGGACCGATTGGTCACCTGACACAATTTACCTTGTGGAAAATATTACTGAGAGATTATTGGAAGATGTGGGAAGAATTATGAAAACAGCAACAACGAACAAGCTGTTTAATTTACTACAGGAAAAGCAAAACGTAAGAAACAACCATAGTGCAATGTAATATGTATACATAACGTAGACACTGAATTTTGACTTCTCAAAAAACTATAGTGACTTATGTTGAAAGGTTGGGAGGGTTTGCAGAAGGAAGAGTGAAATCTTCATTTGCCAGAATAGAAAGTAAACGGTATTCAAAATGAATTAGTCAGAAGTCAGCAGTACACTCATATTATTGGGAAAATATGGAGATATGTAAATATCAAGAGAAATAGCTAAAATAAATAGAAAATGGCTGCTCCTGGAAAGGTGGTCTAGGGATAGAGTAGGAGAGTTCAGGAAGAAAATCATTATAATCTGTAACAAAGGGCTTAAATCATTTGGCTTTTATTATTTTAAGTCGAACTTTCAATTTTGAGGTAATTGTAGATTCACATGCAATTTGTAAGACACAACACAGAGATTCTGTGTACTCTCTCTTCAGTTTCCTACAATGGTAACATCTTGCAAAACTACAGTGAAATATCACAGCCAGAATATTAACATTGATCCAGTCAAGATATAGACATTTCCATCACCACAAGGAGTCCTCATGTTGTCCTTTTAGAGCCATATCCCCTTCCTCCCAGCTCCCACCATGATTACTGGCAACCACTCATGATATGCATTTCTGTAGTTTCAAGAATGTTACATAAATGGAGATACACACACACACACACATATATGTATACACTTCCCACACTACACTAATGTATGATACATCAGTAATACTTAATAATTAATGATATGTGATCTTTTGGGATTGGTATATTTTCACTCAGCATAATTCTCTCAAGATTCAACCACATTGTTGTGTGTATCAATACTTCATTCACCTTTACTGCTGAGTAGTATTCCATAGCATGTATGTGCCACAATTTCTTTAACCTTTTGTCTATTGAAAAGTTTAACCAATAGGCCAAAGGTTAAACAAATTGTGGCACATACATGCTATGGAAAACTACTCAGTTGTATTTTAAATACATATAGTACATATATAATATCATCATATGCAATGTATTAATATATCATATGTAATATAATAAATATTAATATTACTCTGGATTGTTTCCAGTTTTGGGTCATTACAAAGAAAGCTACTATGACCATGCATATATAGGATTTATGGGAACATAACAATTTCTCTGGGTTAAATGCCCAAGAATAAAACTACTTGGTCGGATAGTAACTAACTGAATAGTTTTAAGAAACTACTAAACTTTTTTTCCCACCAGCAATGTGTAAGTGATCTGGCTTCTCTGCATCTCCCCCAGCATTTTGTGTCGTCCCTATTTTTTGTTTTAGCCATTCTGGCAGGTGTGTAGTGATATCTCCTGTAGTTTTAACTGGCCTTTCCCCATGGGGCTGATGATATTAAACATCTTTTCTTGCACTTATTTGCCATGTTTATATGCTCTTTGGTGAAATGTCCTTCATGTTTTCTGCCTATTGTCTAATTCAACTGGTGTTTTTTTTTTAACCCCCTTGTGGAGTTTTGAGAGTTCTTTATATATGGTAGTCAGATATGTCATTTGCACATATTTTCTCTCAGTTTGCAGCTTGTTTTTTCATCCCCTTAGTGTCATTTGCGGAGCAAAAGTTTTTAATTCAATGAGGTCCACTTTATCTCCTTCCTTCCTCTCTCCCTCCCTCCCTCCTCCCGGGTTCATGCCATTCTCCTGCCTCACCCTCCCCAGTTGCTGGGATTACAGGCATCCGCCAGCACGCCCGGCTAATTTTTTGTATTTTTAGTATAGGAGGGGTTTCACCATGTTAGCCAGGATGGTCTTGATCTCCTGACCTCGTGATTTGCCCGCCTTGGCCTCCCAAAGTGCTGGGATTACAGGCATGAGCCACTGCACCCGGCCTCTTTCTTTCTTTTTTGATGGAGTCTCTCACACTGTGGCCTGGGCTGGAGTGCGTGGTGCAATCTCGGCTCACTGCAACCTCCACCTGCCAGGTTCAAACGATTCTTCTGACTCAGCCTCCTGAGTAGCAGGGATTACAGGCACCTGCCACAATGCCCAGCTAATTTTTTGTATTTTTAGTAGAGACAGGGTTTCACCATGTTTGCCAGGCTGGTCTTGAACTCCTGACCTCGTGATTCGCCTGCCTCAGCCTCCCAAAGTGCTGGGATTACAGGTGTGAGCCACCACACCCAGCCTATCTGTTTTCTTTTTAAGGATAGTGCTTTTGTTGTCAAGCCTAAGAACTTTCTGCTGAGTTCTAGATCCCAAAGATCTTCTCTTACTTTTTTTTCTAAAAGTTTTATGCTCTATATTTAAGTCTGTGATTCATTTTGTGTTACTCTTTATTACTTGAACTTTAAAACCAGGTATACATATACTACTTTGGTAAAACCAAAAATCTTTGAATAAAACCTAAAAGGCTCAAGAAATGACACTGGCTCTTATTACTTGCGATACATTCTATAATATGTATTTCCTATTCTGTCCTATCGTATCCTATCTTACAACAGACCCTCCCATCTCATTCTATAACTTCTCTTCCCATCTTGTTTCATTTCACTAAAAGAATGCTGATCATAACCCATTCATTTGATTTCACGACACTCTACCATAGCTTGAAAAGCACGGTAGATACAGTGTTTTCTACCTGGTTTGCATCCCTCAGTTTTACTTTTCAGTATGTCTTCTTTTCTAACTTTTCTTTATCGCCAATTCTATCTCAGATGTTTAAAAAAATCACCCACTGCTCTTTGATCCAAAAGAAAAAAACTACTTTTTCCTGAGGTTTATTACTTGCTCCCTTCTCAGTGCTTCCCTAGGAGGTGACCAGAACTGCACACAGTCTGCATTTCTACTTAACATGAGTCCTAAGAGAGCAAGGGCAGGCTCAACAGCCAGTTGAAATAAATTCTGGGAAAATGAGAGACACTGTTGTTATTTTCTCTCTTAAGTTCTATGCCTTTTTACGGTCACATCAGAAATAGAACATCATCTCCTTATTCCTCACAAAACTATATTCTCAGTGACTTTCTGAAATACTTTTTTATTTCAACAGTCATTACAAACCTTTAGTATATGATTGATTATACCTATGGCAGGTAAAACATACTGTGCACAGGGCCTGCAACCACAGTAAACTAGGTTGCTGGGAGATTCAATCAAAATAGTTATCGACCCATGTTTACCAAATATGCTAACCAGTACTTTTTTGTGATTTGGTGAACTTGATTTTTTATTGTGTTTGTTCCCAGGCTTGCTAATTAACAACATTCAGAAACACTAATTCACACTAATGAGGGAATCTATTATGTAAGATACCACTGCACTTGAGTATTTCTCTTCACAATCAAAGACCCCATTTACAATGAGTAGATAATTCATGCATCCTCAGCATCTTAAATTACATTAATTATGATATGAATGTCTCTAAGATTCTCTATTAAAGATTGTCAATTAACCTTACTTACTGGCTAGCAGAAATGCTGGCAAAATTTCACGGAATAGTTGCTGACACTTAATTAAAACGAATTTCTCTATTTTGAGTGATGGTGCGAAGCACTAGAGAGTTTTCAAAAACAATTAATATAGCCTCTACTGCTAAAACTGCTGATCATACATCTAGTAACTGCCCATAAGGTGAAAAGAAAAACACAATAAAATTTGTTTTCTTTCTTCTTTTTAATTGCATATGTTATATATACTATCTTTATTCAAATGGAAACACTAGAATATGTTTTCATATATTCCTTAAAAATTATTGCAACTGTAAAACAGTGGAGGAGTTTCATTATCTTCTTAGAGTCACTCAAATACTCACTTATTTGAATACCTCAAACACTCACTTACTGCTGAACTGTGATTCAGCAATAACAATTTTAATAATATCACACCCTTTGCCTCTGTGATGCATCTCATTTGTGTGTGGGATTTTTAAAACCCCCAAACAATTTTTATTAATAAAGTTTAATTGAATCCTGAGTAATTAAATAGTAAACCATTTATTTGCTTACAATGTGTTCATTATTAATTCATTTAAAATAAATATTTTCCAAACTTCTATTATGTGCCATGCACTGTGCTGTCATATAGTAAATCAATGTCTCTCTCTCAGAGTAACTGAAGTATTTCTGGCAAAGGCGGTATTTCCATTGCCTTTATCTTTAATAAAGGAAGTGGTCCCTGATACATAGTATTATTTCTGTGATTACATGAATTATTCAACATGAGGACTCTTAAAACTCACTCCAAGGAATAAAGGACTAAAGTTTGTATGAGCATATAACTTTTAACCTTCTGTTTACTACAGGTAGAAATTGTCATCAAGTACTGGAAGAAGGGAAGACAAATACATGCAAATTAATCAAGTCCAGGATTTCAGTTCGTCAAAATTAATGCAGAAATCAGCATTAATTAATTAATTAATTAATTACAACAATATATTTAATATATTGAGCACCTATTCTGTGCTGGGCACTGTACAACAATTTTACACACATTATATCTTATTATTACTCACATAACCCTATAACGTAGGTATTATTTCTACTACCCTAAAAAGAGAGAGAGAACAAAATTAAAGTGGCAGTGAGGTTAAGTCATTTGTCTCCTGTCACCCAACCTAGTGGGGGAACTAGGATTTAAAACAAGTTCTGTTTTACTCCAACACCAAGCACTCTCTCTGATTAATTCAATTTTCATAAAAATTTCCTTGAGAACATACTATAGTCATAGCACTATGAGTTTCCCAATAGAAAATAAAGACAGAAAACTCACAGCCTGGTGAAAACATTTTTTTAAAACTCATATAGAAAAACCAATTTTTATAGATTTTTATAGTTTCAATAGTATATCACTGAAGTGTGCATAGCAAAAGCAAGGTAAATTCATAGACTAGAATGACTGCCTTTATTAGAACCAAACAGTGAGATAATCCTGGTAAAGCCAAGTGTTTCAATCACATTCAGATCATTGGGATAGTCGCTGCTCCACACCTGACATCATCTCAGACAGCCTTCTCAATGTATAACTGAACTAGTCAAATTAGATGAGATCAATGCATTGCCTTTTTTTTTTTTTTGAGACAGGGTCTTGTTGTGTTGCCCAGGCTGGAGTGCAGTGATGCGATCATGGCTCAATGCAGCCTCAACCTCCTGGGCTCAAAAGATCCCCTCACTTCTCAGCCCCCCAAGTGGCTGGGGCTACAGGCATGTGCCACCATGCCCAACCTAATTTTTATATTTTTTGTAGAGATGGGGTTTCGTCATGCTGCCCAGGCTAGTCTCTAACTCCTGGGCTCAAGTGATCCACCGGCCTGGGCCTCCCAAAGTGTGGGGATCACAGGTGTCAGTCACTGTGCCTGGTGATGAATTGCTTTTACCGTTCTAAGCTAAAACACTACTTCATCTTAGGGGGAAACATTCTGAATCAATGGCAAAATGAGTGAGAGGGAGTTATGTAATCCTATCTCCACAAGGACGAGATCTGTTTCCTTCGAACCATATTCAGAGACATCTGATTGCAATCAAAGCAGCCATGTTTTATAATGACACTACAAATTACAGAATCACAAATCCATATTATTAATCAAATCTGCTGGAGAATTCTAAATAGATCTTGATATGGTTTGGCTCTGTATCCCCACCCAAATCTCATGTTGAGTTGTTATTCCCAATGTTGGGAGAGGGACCGGGTGGGAGGTGAATGGATCATGGGAGTGGATTATGGTTTAAAAGTGTGGCACTTCACCCTCCACTCTCACTCTCTCACTCTCTTTGTCTCTCTTTCTCTTCTGACACCATGTAAAGACATGCTTCCTTCCCCTTCGCCCTTCTGACATGACTGTAAGTTTCCTGAGGCCTCTCAGGCATGCTTCCTGTACAGGGTGTGCAACTGTGAGTCAATTAAACTTTTCTTCATAAATCACCCAGTCTCAGGTAGTTCTTTATAGCAGTGTGCGAACAAACTAATACAGATCTGGTAAATTTTCCCCCAACTTTCCACTCTTATTCAGCTAGCAGTAATAGTGCTAGGAAATGTCAACATGTTAACACCAAAATCATCTGGACTAACTTGTCTAGAGATGGTAACATAAGCATTGTTTAAAAAAAATGGAAACTACTCAAAACCGTTCAACCACATGGAAATTGAACAACCTGCTCCTGAAAGACTACTGGGGTACATAATGAAATGAAGGCAGAAATAAAGATGTTCTTTGAAACCAATCAGAACAAAGAGGCAATACACCAGAATCTCTGGGGCACATTTAACTCAGTGTATAGACAGAAATGTATAGCACTAAATGCCCACAAGAGAAAGCAGGAAAGATCTAAAATTGACACCCAACATCACAATTAAAAGAACTAGAGAAGCAAGAGCAAACACATTCAAAAGCTAGCAGAAGGCAAGAAATAACTAAGATCAGAGCAGAACTGAAGGGGACAGAGACACAAAAAACCCTTCAAAAAATCAATGAATCCAGGACCTGGTTTTTTGAAAAGATCAACAAAATTGATAGACCACTAGCAAGACTAATAAAGAAGAAAAGAGAGAAGAATCAAATAGACACAATAAAAAATGATAAAGGGGATATCACCACTGATCCCACAGAAATACAAACTACCATCAGAGAATACTATAAACATCTCTACGCAAATAAACTAGAAAATCTAGAAGAAAATTCCTGGACACATACACCCTCCCAAGACTAAACCAGGAAGAAGTTGAATCCCTGAATAGACCAATAACAGGCTCTGAAATTGAGGCAATAATGAATAGCCTACCAACCAGGAAAAGTCTAGGACCAGATGGATTCACAGCTGAATTCTACCAGAGATACAAAGAGGAGCAGGTACCATTCCTTCTGAAACTATTCCTATCAATAGAAAAAGAGGGAATCCTCCCTAACTCATTTTATGAGGCCAGCATCATCCTGATACTAAAGCTTGGCAGAGACACAACAAAAAAAGAGAATTTTAGACCAATATCCCTGATAAATATTGATGCAAAAAACCTCAATAAAATACTGGCAAACCAAATCCAGCAGTACATCAAAAAGCTTATCCACCATAATCAAGCGGAGCTCAACCCTGGAATGCAAGGCTGGTTCAACATACACAAATCAATAAACGTAATCCATCACATAAACAGAACCAAAGACAAAAACCACATGATTATCTCAATAGACGCAGAAAAGACCTTTGGCAAAATTCAACAGCCCTTCATGCTAAAAACTCTCAATAAATTAGGTATTGATGGGATGTATCTCAAAATAATAAGAGCTATTTATGACAAACCCA
>NW_012115500.1:619321-682617 GCF_000951035.1 Colobus angolensis palliatus | reverse complement strand
AAACTAAAGAGCTTCTGCACAGCAAAATAAACTATCATCAGAGTGAACAGGCAACCTACAGAATGGCAGAAAATTTTTGCAATCTACTCATCTGACAAAGGGCTAATATCCAGAAATCACAAAGAACTCAAACAAATTTACAAGAAAAAAACGAACAACCACATCAAAAAGTGGGCAAAGATATGAACAGACACTTCTCAAAAGAAGACATTTATGCAGCCAACAGACACATGAAAAAATGCTCATCATCACTTGGTCATCAGAGAAATGCAAGTCAAAACCACAATGAGATACCATCTCACATCAGTTAGAATGGCGATCATTAAAAAGTCAGGAACCAACAGGTGCTGGAGAGAATGTTCAGATATAGGAACACTTTTACACTGTTGGTGGGACTGTAAACTAGTTCAATCATTGTGGAAGACAGTGTAGCGATTTCTCAAGGATCTAGAACTAGAAATACCATTTGACCCAGCAATCCCATTAGTGGGTATATACCCAAAGGATTATAAATCATGCTACTATAAAGACACATGCACATGTATGTTTATTGTGGCACTATTCACAATAGCAATGACTTGGAACCAACCCAAATGTCCATCAATGATAGACTGGATTAAAAAAATGTGGCACATATATACCATGGAATACTATGCAGCCATGAAAAAGGATGAGTTCATGTCCTTGGTAGGGACATGGATGAAGCTGGAAACCATCATTCTCAGCAAACTATCGCAAGGACAGAAAACCAAACACCGCATGTTCTCATTCATAGGTGGGAACTGAACAATGAGAACAGCTGGACACAGGATGGGGAACATCACACACCGGGGCCTGTTGTGGGGTTGGGGGAGGGGGGAGGGATAGCATTAGGAGATATACCTAATGTAAATGATGAGTTAATGGGTGTAGCACACCAACATGGCACATGTATACATATGTAACAAACCTGCAAGTTGTGCACATGTACCCTAGAACTTAAAGTAAAATAATAAAAAAAAAAGGAAATTACTGTTGCATAAGTTAATTGACATGTGAAGGTATAGCAAGACAATATTTGTAGTGTATGAAATGATAAAGGGAATAAATTGAGCAGACTTGCCATATTTACTGAAAAAGAAGACAAATCATTTCACATTTCACTAACAGCAAACATACAGCTGGCTTACACTGTTTCATTAGCAGTATGAATTATACAAAAGAAAACATGCTAAGCAGCAAGCATGGTAGAACATAGAAAGCTTTGAACTTAGACCTAAGTGCAACTTCAAACCCCAACTTTGGCATTTAGACTGAATTATGTGGGCAAGTGATTTACATTTTCTGAGTCTCAGTTTCCTTATCTGCAAAATGACTATGTGTATATTAAATGAACCAATTCATAGAAAATGTCTAGCCAATGCCTCGATACATTAGATGCTAACAATGCTATTTTCCTTTTCTTTCTTAGGCTCTGTGAGTGAAGGATACTACAGGGAGAAATAAAAAAGTCAATCAGACACTGACAGTGTCTTCATAGAACCCACAGGATTTTGAAAATAAGCTTTAAATGTCTGGGATGGTAGATTGCAACACTAGCCACAATGCTTGCAGCTTCTCACATGAAGAGGTGGAATCTCTTTCTCCATCTCTTGCATTTGGGCTGTCCTTGTCATTTGCTTTGACCAACAGGACATAGTGGACATTATACTGTGATAGGTTGAGCCTGAACTTCAAGAGGCCTTTCAGATATCAATGTACTGCTCTTGGGAGCCCACCACCACCATGTGAACCAGCCCAGCCTGCTGGAGGATGAAAGACCACATGAGCAGAGAGGAGTAATCCTAACTGAGGCCCTCTTAGTCCAGTCAGCACCAGTTAATACAGCAGCTGAACACAGAGTATGAGTCGGTTCATTTAAGACCAGAAGAACTGCCTAACAGAATTGTGGGCTAAACAAATGGTTGCTGTTTTAAGCCACTAAATCTGAGGGAGAGGGATTAGCTACGCAACAGATAACATACAAATGTAAGAAGATATGGGGTCATGACATTTTTCAACCAAAAGACAAAATTATGGGAACAATAGTTTCAAAACAATAGTTTCAAAAGACTTTTGGGAGTGATTAGTCATCAATTCCAATAGAATGATGTGGTATAAGAATTGCTACTGCATTAGATTGATGAAAGTTGCAAATCTCAGGGTTTCATGTGCAAATGATTCTTGGTAGCTGGAGGTACAGAGATTAATTTTTCCCAGGCAATATTATTCTGAGGTTTCTATGTTTTTGGAGTTCAGAAACTGTTGTTATGCATTATACATGGCAAAAGAAGAAAAAGATGGCAAGGGAAGAAAAGCTGAACAAAACTAGATGTTGAAAATAAAATACCTGTAAAAGGAACTTGGGACAATGTCAGGGAGTTTTATACTGCAGGTAGCAAAAAGCAAAGCCTGGGTAACTCATCTCTTTCCCACGTCAGTCATCCATTGCAGAAAAAGGATCCTGGCCTTTACTTAACCTTTTTTTTCCCCCTTCTTTACCAAGTAGAGCACACCACGAAAGCGATTAAATATAATTTTAAAGTTGTGTCATATTGGTTTCTCTTTGTGCAGCAGACAACTAAGTGTGCCTTTGAAGGAAATAATTGGAGATATATGAAGGAAAAATCACCATGCAGCTGAAAAGTGCTTCTCTTAAAATATGGGCTAAATTCTGTGATGTGTGTAATGGTTAACTTTGTGCTTATGTTGTGCGAATTTTGGACATCACCCACAGATTCTTTCTGAAAACTGTGAAGTCTGAAGAATGAGGAAGATGCCTTTTGTTCCCCTCAGTGCCAATCAATACTGTAACTGGGGTGGGCTGGGGTGGTAAAACTTACAGACAAACAGCAAGTTCTTTGAGGTGACAGTTGTCACGCCTCCTCCCTGCCTTCTAAATGCCCAGAAACATGCTAGCTCTGAGTAGCAGCCCTCAAATACTTTCTGATTTGAATTGAAATCCAGTGGAGGGCTTATCCAAGTTTTAAGAATGAGCCACTATGGAGCACACACATAAACTTCACAATGGTGGGTGGCACACACCTGATGCACTTCTTAGGACAGAAAGGACTATGGCTGGCAGTGAAAAGGGAAGAGAAAGAGTGGGAGGAATGAGAGGCAAGAAGCAGCGGGTAGCACTTTTCTCTGTATCAAAGAGTCATGAAACTAGGGTAAGGACAGAAAATTCACTCCAGGCATTCCTCAGCCAATCCTTGCTTTCCTCTTCCTTTCTTAGTTTGGAATTGCTAGTGAGGATACAAGTTAATGGCTAAGGAAGTTACTTTGCATTGGTCCAGAAGAGCAGGTTATAGAAACTCAGGTTTGGAAGAAAATTTCTTAGAGGCTGTCTGGTTTGATCTCCTTAAGCTTCCAGAAATTCCTGACTGTTGATCATCCAACTTTGATTTGAATGTTTCCAATTATGGAATCCACTTGATTGCTGTGGAGTCTCTAATTGCTAAGCTGTCATTATATTGAACTAAATATTGGTATCACACACCTTTTAGTTCTGTTTCTGTCCTTTGAAGCAACCAAGAACATATCTTCAACCTCTTGAAAAGCTGAAGAGGGGCCATACATTGTACAAGAAAGAGAGCTGGGTTAGAAGTTAGGACACTTTGGTTTTGCAGCTGACTAGTTGGTGTCCTGCTCCCTCAATTTATTTATCTATCTACCTATCTATTTATTTATTTGTTTATTTTTGAGATGGAGTCTTGCTCTTGTCACCCAGGCTGGAGTGTGGAGGCACGATCTCAGCTCACTGCAACCTCCCGTTCCTGGATTCAAGTGATTCTCCTGCCTCAGCCTCCTGAGTAGCTGGGATTACAGGTGTCTGCCACCACGCCTGGCTAATTTTTGTATTTTTAGTAGAGATGGGGTTTCATCATGTTGATCAGGCTGGTCTCGAACTACTGCCCTCAGGTGATCCATCCCCCTCGGCCTCCCAAAGTGCTAGGATTATAGGCGTAAACCACCGCACCTGGCCTCCTAATTTTATGTAACTTGTTGCTGCAGTAATCACATACTCAATATTTTGTTAATATTACTTTTGAAAGTCTGCACTAAGAGTGGAATATAATTGCGTAGCTATAGGTTGAGGCCAGGATTTTTTTTTTTTTTGAGATATAATACAAAGGATACCGGGCATGAAATGGTTAGACTAGAAGTTATAAACTCATGCCATTAAAGGCAGGTAGATAACGGAGAGGTTTAAAGGAATGGGGAATTGGTGGTTTGGGTTCCTGGAAAGACAATAGGGACTGGTTGAAATCTGCAGTTTAAAAGACATAATCTATTTAAAGGCATTTGTGGTAGCCAGCCTCTAACATGGTCCCCAGTGGCCCTCATCCCCTGGTATTACCCCCCTGTATAGTTCCCGCCTACACTGTACAGGGTTGGCCTGTGTGACCACTTGCACATGAAAGAAGCGATGGCATAATACTTCTGAGCTTAGGTCATAAAAGACTGCAGCTTCTGTCTGCGTACTCTCTTTGTTCTCTCTGGGGGATGTCAGCTGCATGTCATGTGGTCATTCAGGCAACCTAGGGTGTGAATGATGTGGCAAGGAAATAAGGCCTGCTAGCAAATGCTCGGTTGAGCTTGGAAATGGGTCCTCTCCCAGCATCTCCAGTCAAGAGCTTGACTGCAACCTCATAAGAGACTTTGAGTCATAACCATTCAGCTAAACTGCCTCTGGATACCTGACCATAGAAACTGTGAGATTATGTGTTATTTCAAACCACTAAATTGAGGGTAATTTGCTATATAACACTAGATAACTAATATAGCATTCGGATTCATTTTAAAGTATCAATGTGCACATGCACACACACTTTGTTGATGAAACAACATACATAGCTCCAGTTTATAACCCTGGGTTTCTCAATGAAACCTGGATCTACGAAAGCCAAAAGGTATGGTTAACGCGGCACTTGAAGGTCATTTGGCAGCTCAGTTTCTGCTGGAAGGGAGGAGATGAAATCCATTCAGAGCTCAAGCAGGAAGCTATTTTATCCACCAATGGAAACAGAATATAATTTTTCTTAACACTGTAGAGTAACATCAAACATTGGGACAGACCCTAGAGAAATCCGACAGAAATCCTATTTTATAATGCAAAGAGCACTTGGGTTAGAGTAGAAAGCCAGGCGGAACTTCAGTCAAATCAAAATAGAAAAGTATTTCTCCATCACTAAAAACTAAGAACAAGCATTTCACAAAAAGTAATGGAAGAAGCAACCAGTTATGGTCTGAATGTTTGTGTCCCCCCAGAATTTATATGTTAAATCCCTAACCCTCAAAGTGATGGTATTAAGAGGTGGGGTCTCTGGGAGACGGTTAGGCTATGAGGGCAGGGCCCTAATGAATGGGATTAGTGCTCTCATAAAAGAGACCCAAGAGGTTCCTCTCCCTTTCCTTCATGTGGAAGTGGGGCCCTCTCTAGACATGGAATCTGCCAGCACCATCATCTTGGACTTTCAGCCTCCAGAACTGTGAGAAGTAAATTTATAGGCCGCCTAGTTTATGGTATGTTTTTTATAGAAGCCCAAACAAAGACACAACTATTCTCAGAAATCCTAGAAATAACGTAGTCACTTGGGGTCTGAAACCAGAGATTGAGAGGTCACTCTCCACCCAATAGGAGAAGCAGATCTTAAGGGGACAAGAATACATATGACGTTGCATAGCTATAGGTTGAGGCCAGGATTTTTTTGTTTTTGAGATATAATACAAAGGATACTGGGCATGAAATGGTTAGACTAGAAGTTATAAACCCATGCCGTTAAAGGCAGGTAGGTAACAGAGAGGTTGAAAGGAATGGGGGATTGGTGGTTTGGGTTTCTGGAAAGACAATAGGGACTGTTGAAATCTGCAATTTGAAAGACATAATCTATTTAAAGGCATTTGTGGTAGCCAGCCTCTAACACGGTCCCCAGTGGCCCTAGCAGAGGACTAGCATATGTCTTTGAATGAAGATGCCTGAAGGACTGAATAAAGAACCTGGACAACTAAAGAAAAAAGCCACGTATGGATCAGGATTGAGACAATTTCTTCAGGTAATGGTTTTTACTAATAAGTTAAGGAAGAACTGAAAGTGCGTTTTAGAATTCGACTGAATACCCTTTGTAGGCTTTTGCATAGAATTACTCCAACAACTACGCGGAATATAGAGTTAAATATGGAGAATAAATTTCTAGAGTTTAGATCCAATCATTCTCAATAAATCCTTTTGTTCTTAACATTAAAGAAAACCCTCAGGTTTTTTTTACAAATAGAGGCTGACAGGAATGGGTGCCCTACTCAGTCAGAATCCCAGGCCAGAAATCTGCACAAACAGGTTAAGTGGAAGCCTTAATAGGATACTGCTTTAACAAGAATTATTTCTGTCAACACAATGCAGAGTCATTATCAGGCAATTTCAGAAAGTGCCAGGAAGCATCATGTGGAAAATTATAATCAAGGCCTGGCTGAAGTTGGGCCATCATTATGGAAAGTCAGGAAAAATGCTAAGTGCAGCGTGGTGCTTGGTATTTTGTGGAAACACCAAAAATGTCAACTGGGGAGACTGAGAAAAACATGAGGGAGGAAGGATGCCATTGGAAAATAAGCATAAAAGAGGATTAGTGTAAGATGAAAGCCCGTGTGCATAAATTAGTCAAATATAAAATACTGATAGTCTGTGATTTATACTGCTTGGAAGAAAATAGGCCATTATAGATACAAGAGACTATTCACCATAGTTGTCAAAACCATTGCATTAAAATGCTGCCTTTTTCTCACTGTTTTCACTGATCTTGACATTCTCAAACAAGGGTTGTGGTAGACTGGTGGGCCTAGAACCTAGGTAGAGGTTAAAAGAAGAGAGGATGAGTTAACTATCTTTAAGAAGACTTGAGGGTTCTGGCACCCCACATGGTGTATTTCTACTTTTTTGCTATTTTTAGGTGAGACTGGGTTAGTTATTAACTTCAGAAGGAAGAAGGAGTCACCAAGAGAAACAGCTTGAGGAGCGAGGTGTCAGGAAGCTGCTGAGGAGGTGGAGAGGAAGAGAACTGTACCGGTTTTCCCTCAGTGGTGGTGGTGATAGAACATTTATGGGCTGACTGTATGTGAGGAAGGATTATATGATTGAAATTCTAATTTATTTATTTTTGCTAGTTGTTCCTTTACCCACTTTGCCTTTCATTTGAAATTCAAGGAGACACTCTAGTCTATGCTTGCTGTGTCATGGAAATGATGTGATGAGAGAAAAGTGAAAAAAAAAAAAAGTATAAATCTGGCTTTTATGTTTTTAAAAGCCCAGACATTTAGAGGAACAGAAATGACATATAGACAGAATATTTGAAAGAAAGCACCATGGTTAAGGACATGCTGCCTCCTTACCCTCAACCCAAAGTGGAAGAGGTTTCTTAGCTATATCAAATATTACACTATGGGAAGCTGCTTTCCCCAAATCCAGTCCCCAAAACTGAATCCTTAAATTTATCCAATTACTTCCCCCTCACACTTGATCATGTGCTTTAGGGGAGTCTGGCCGAGATCCAGCTGCTGGGTCCTGACTGGTGACAGCCAATGATGGTGGCCCCATCCTCCATGCTAGTGATTGTTTTAGGCATGAGGATTCTGCAAAATATATGTGAATGGACAGTTTTCCTCAATTTTAAGAAGAGATGCAAACATAAGATGGCCTCTTTCTGCCTCTGAAAGTGTTGCATCTAGAGAAGATGTTGCAACTGCTGTAGCCATTTTGCTTCCAGCCTGAGGAGGAGGCAGGCAGACAGATGGAAAAAGTCAAAAGAAGACTCAGAGAATCAGAGAAATGAAGCCAGAGCCCTGAGGCTTGTGGAGAGCTGTCTTATCTCCGAGCCTCCTTCTATGTATTATAAATTGCATTATAGTTTAAGGTAGTTGAATCTGCTTCTTTTGTGCCCTGCTGCTAAATGCATCCTAATTGGTACAGTGGCTGAGAGGAGAAAGGAACATGAAGGGTAGTGAAGAGAGAGGAATTACCATCAGTGCCTGGAACAGAGGGACTAGCCTTGAGGGACTCCCACAATCGGAAGATATTCCACATCTTCATCTCACCCAGATCCCACCCGGTGAACCCTAAACATCTCCAGGACCCAGGCTGTGCCAGTCTTTCCCATAAACACCTGATGAGGATGTGCCTTCCATAGCAGCTAACATGAGCACTGAGGATCGCTCAGCAGGAATGGCAATTTCTCCTTAAGCAGAAACAATGTTAAATTTGTTAAAACATGCACGGTTATACAAGTATGTGAGACAGATTTTTTAAATCTATTACAACTTCTGGAAGGAACATGCTAATTACTACAGAATGTTGTGTTTAGCTAATATCAAGCACTGTAAGGTGGAGTTCCCTAAAGCTACATCCTTCTCCTTCACTGTCCAGGTTATTGTACTCTTTGATTGCAATTCCGCAAGGCACTCCCAAATGCAGTGGGGTTCAGTAAGTTTAGGACTCCCTCGCAGAAAACTAGTCACCAGAAATCCGAAGATTTTCTCCTAGCTCTACCTTTGTATCATTCTTGTGGATTTTGGCTGCTTGCTACAGTTCTTTCTTGCAATCTGCCACCTTCCACTTACTTGTCTCTTGGCAACACCTGTGCATCTTCTGACACTATCTTTTGCATCTTGAAACAGGCCTCAGATGACCCTACCATTGGCCTCCCTCCCATGGAAAATAGACACATACCAGTATGACTGTCATCCTGAGTCTCTTCCCAGATACCTGATCAAAACAGAGAATGGTCATTGAAAGGCCATTTCCCCAATTTGCCTAATCTTCTAGCTCTGGCTGCTTTGAGATGATGTAGTTGAGAGGTTTGGCAGCTGAGGCTGGGAGAAAGATGGGTAGTGGCATGGTCAAGTGGCTTATATGGGAAGGGGAATCTGACTGATTGAAGTTGGAAGAGCAAAGGCAAGAAGTGGGTGGTGGGGGTTGGGGGAGGAGAAGAAATGAAAGATGCTTAAAGGGAAATTGGTATAACATCTAGGAGAACATCTTAGAATACGTTTGTAGGAGGACTGTGAAATTCAGTTGCCTGCATGTGCATTGTGGCTCCTTTACTTATGCCTGCTAGACCTTGGACAAGTTACTTAGCTTCAACTCTTAGTTTCCTCATCCATAAAATGGGGATAACACCACAACTACTCCACAGGGGTATTGACAGAATTAAATAAGATAATAGAGGTAAAGAATTTAGAACAACACATGCCACTGGGAAGAATTCAATATATGTTAGTTTTATCATTATTATTACTCATATACTTGACAAAAATATTTCTATATTACCTAATTTCTAAAATTGTATGAAGAGGGTTACATACATTGATGAATAGAGTACTTCTATCTTTTATTATAGAATTTCTCAGCTAAAAATACGATTCATATCATAGAGGTCAAAATAAATTTGGTATGACAACACCACATCAGTTCCTTAGAGTTTACTTTCTTTGTCATTTGTGGCTTCAGCATCTGCCTGCTACTTTCTACTTTTCTGGTACACACAAGTATGGGATAGTGAGAGACAACTGTGCCCTTTTTAAGTGTAACATGCTAATCTTATTAAAAATAATAGCAAGAGAAAAATGCCATGGATATTTAATAACCTTTTTAAAGAGTCATTAAATTATGAAAACACTACCATCTGTAGTAAAGGGTATCAGATTTGTCAGGAATTATTAAAATTTACAGATTAATCCTAAATATTTTTTGTTTCTCTATTATACTGTCTTTCAATTGCAGGCCTATTATTTTCCAAATGTAACTTTTAGTTATTAAAGGTTGATCTGAGTTTTCATTATTCTTTCTTTTATTTATCTATTCTCCTGAGCATGTTAATGGGCAATGGAATGCCTAAAACATGTGAGGAGAGCACAGGAGAAGAAAACAGTCCCAGAAGTGAATGGGCAAATAGACATGGAATAATTGAAAGCTGGCTGTAAGTGTTATATATTATTTTCTATGGTAGTAAGTAGATATCAGAAATACTTAAAACCTAAAGAGGCACTATAAGTAAAGATGTATAACTGAAGCCTACATTTATTTGACAGCTACTTAATTTTTTTTTCCTGTAAAAAAGAACTTCCAGTTTCCCAAGACCCAACACTGAATTCAATCAGAGGTAAAGATTCTGGACTATTGGATTAAATGAGGAGGCAGGAGCTCCTATCTCTTGCAGGTGGGCAGCCAACAAAGTAACTTCAACAGAACAGCAATTGGTCCTCTGGTCACTTGGGAAACTCAGAATTAATTGAGGTGGGCATCAACAAGGGAGAAGCAATTCTTTTGTAAACAAACAAAACTGTAATCGTATGAAATAACCTAGAAAACAGATGACAGGAGACCTTTCCAATCTATGATTTGGTAGAGAATAGGACTTCTGTTTCTGTCTGACCTCTGAGACATCTTTGCAGATACTGAAAATATTGTGATAGATAGTGGTGACTCTACAGTCTTTAAAAAATTCTTTTCCTCTGGCCAAACAGTACGAGGAGAATTTGTTTTCCAAATTAAAAATCCAGATTCTATGAATTTTATATTTAAATATACTCAAACTGTAAGGACCTCACATTACAAAGCTGAATGCTTTTTGAAGCCCATGTTAGAAGAATATGGATCTGTTGCAATATGTAATGTGTGATTTCTAATACAGTGTGAAACCAGGGCCAGAGATGAAGATAGGGACACATCTCAGTTTGCCAGGGATGCTGTGATATGGGTGAGCATGAGCATTGTCTATGGACTGAATTGTGTCCCTCCAAAACTCATATGTTACGTCCTAACCCCTGGTACCTCTGAATGTGACTGTTTGGAGAGAGGGTCTTTAGAGATGTGATTAAACTAAAATGAGGTTATTAGAGTGGTTCCTAATCTAATATGACTGGTATCCTTATAAGTAGAGGAAATTTGCACATGGCTGGGTACAGAGAAAAGTCTATGTAAAGACTCAGGGAGAAGACCATCTACAAGCCCAGAAGAAAGCCTTCAGAAGGAACCAACCCTGCTGACACCTTAAACTTGGGCTTCTAGCCTCCAGACTGTGAGAAAATGAATTTTTGTTGTATAAGGCATGGCATCTAGTACTTTGTTATAGCAGCTTGAGCAAACTAATACAAGTTCCATTTGTAGTAGAATATGTTAAACATCATTATATAGTCCATGCCTGCACTCAACGAAGACTGGTTCCCACCATTAAGACAAGTTGCTCCTTCTACCACTTGGACGGAAATCAGCTTAAGGAGAGACATTAGATGAGTAACAGTCAGTGCAAGGGGCCCTAGAGTAGGGGCAGGGGAGAGGGCAGTGTGTGAAAGGAAGGGCTAATTTTTTTTTTTTTAAGGGCTAGTTTTTTTTCTTTTTTTTTTCCCTATCATTTTGTTTTTATAAACTAAGGGCTTTATTTATTTATTTTTTTTTTAAAGAAAATTCTCTATTGCTTTCTTATTACAAGAGCTTTACTTGTTCATTGTAGAAATATTAGGAAATACAGATAAAAAAATGAAGAAACAAAATATAACTGTGATCTCACCACTCAAAGGTAACTGTTCATACATTCTTGTAAATCTTTCCATACTTTTTTCTATAGATACATAAATTTATATAATATATATAAATGGAATGATTTATTTTTTGTTATCTTTCTGTGTCAATAATTTCTAATTTAGGGCATCATTTCCAATGTCTGATATTGTTTCATTGTATCTATTATGTCCTAGAAATAGAATTGGTAGGTGGGATGTGTCTAGACTTAGACATATGTAAAGACTTTTAATATATTTTGCCAAATTGCCCTCCAGAAAGGATGTAGCCATTTATATTCAGCAAGTCTATTTTGAGTGCAACATAAAGCCCTGTCACTGGTAACTCTTGACTCAGCTGCTCAAGGGCTTTCAGCCAAAATCCTAGGAGGGGAGTGAGGAAACTAGAGGACACTGAAAAGCTGTGCCACAAGTGACTCAGATCCTGCAAGTGGCTCGATGGAGGAGTGTCCCGTGTTGGTGGCGGAGGTTTTTCCTACCTTAGCACAGGACAGGCTGCGAAGAAGCATGGTAGGATCAGTCGCCCTGCGCCCATATGGGACCTGCAAGCTCTGCCAGGAGTAGCCACGTCAGTGCAGCCACTAGGGGTCGCCCTGAAGAGCATGGCACCCACAGGGGTGTGGAGTGAAGCGTGAAGTGGGGGCTTGTGTTGCTCACTTGAGCGTCGAAGAGATATCCCTGAGGACCTCTGAGTAAGCTGAGAGGGACCCGTGGAATGAGGTTCCAGGGATTTCACTGCAGGGAGCCTGAGATCATTGTGATTATGACCCCTGGTTGTTAATTTTATTCCTCGAGCTTTCAGGGCCTGGGAAAAATACACGTTATTTTAGGGAAAGAGAACAGAAGGACTGATAGCCTTCGCAGTTTTTATGCATTAATGGGAGATGGTATTTGATTTTGGTTCCTTGCCCAGTATAAGAGATCCCAGGGGGCCTAGTTAAAAGGAAAGCCAAGCTTATCTTAAATGAAAAATAAAATATTTTATTTTATAAACATGAAAATTATGTGGCACTCAATAAAATGTGTTGGCAAGTGAATGTCTGCACATAATATGATAAATTAAATAGGTTAACTCCTCTTGGGAGAAGAACTTGAATTTTACTTATCATTGGAAGACTTTGAAATAACTTTCAGCAGGAGCCTCTCTAAGGAAGATAAGCAGTGGTCTGATTTGCTGGTAGATGGAGTGTGTGAGAGAGGGAAAGAGCACCTTCATTGTTGACCAGAAATGATCACCCTTCTTACTGTGTTTCAAGATATTCACAGAGCACCTGGTGGTTCCTGGGTCTTGGACCTTTGTTGGTCAGATGTCACATATACATCAGAATGACAGTCCCATTGATCTTAATGTGGCCCTTATCTGATAAATACATTTGTAGATACAAGTGAAGAATTAACAACATTTTGTCGGCTTCTTTGAAATGTAAATTTAGCTGCCAAAGTGGTTTCCAAAAGTAAACTTACGTTCTGTACATTTGCCCAAGGCAACGAATAAATTTCCAATAAAACAAACAAACAATTCTTTCCCTGGGGTTGTTTTCTTCTATCTTCAAGTGGCACTATGGAGAATTAATTACTTCATAATCTCACTCACTATTGAATTAAAAATGGTTATGGAAAAACAGGGCTTACCATCTATCACTGGTTTTGGCTGAGAACTTTTGAGGCGCAGCGAGGGCCGGAAGCGGGTTCGGTCGTTGAAGCTCCAGCTCTTCTGCACTTTGGTGGGGCTGCCCTCGGCTGTGATGTCAGTGCTTGGGGACCTCCTGTCACCTACTGAGGCTTGTCGGCTCTTAATACTCTGGCCCCTGGGGCTAGCCATGCGCACTCGCTCCTTAAAACTCAGCTTCTGACTGTGGAGAACAGAGGCATGATTATTTCATTTTAAGCAATTTCTTCCACTTTGCTTGGGTAAATAATTTGATGAAGCTCATGTGGTCATATATTTCAATAGACAAGATGTTTTCAGCATGTAGGAGCATAGCAATTATTTTTCCCTTATTTAAGATTTGAGCTTTATCTAATCTCTATATTTGCATTCGTTTGAGATCAATCTCATTCTACAGGTACATACATCCTTCTTGGATTCATTGTAGAAAGGACTGAGGTCTTACAGCAGTTTGTACACAATTACACCGTAGAGAACCAAGAACTGTTTTGGAATTCACTTGAAAAACAGTTGGGTAATTTTAGCTTTAACCTCAACTTCTGAGATTAAAAAAATTATATTTTGTTTGGGAGCTTATCTCTTTGTAATTTCTAGACATTTTTATAGGTAAACAGGGATGACAGTTACATATATACCTACATTTGGCATGCATTTTATATTCCAGGCAAGATTATGATATCCATAAATTCATGCAATCTCATAGCAGTTGGTAGCACCACATACATAATGTTAAACATACAACACTTAACATTAGATTTCTTTTATGCTTACATTCATTCTTGTGAGATGAAAACCACACAAGATAGAACAGCCCCAACATATAATGAATGTGATGACTGATGAACAGAATGAGATGTTATGTTCACTAACACAATTTCCTGCTAGTTAACAGGTTATTGATTTGCTGTGGCAGCTACTGGTAAATTATATTTGTTCAGGCATTCAGTTCTCTGATGCTGGCTAAGATTGAATTGTTGTGGGCTGATAAAAGAAGCCTTAACAACAATCATAAAATCCAAAGTGCATCTTCACACATTCCTAATCAAGAGATATGCTGTGATATGCTAGGAAGGGCAGGTTGGGATTAGAGACATGGGGGCTAGGGTCCTCATCTCTAACATGGAGATAAACATAGCAACACAGCTGAGGGATTCTTATGGAAATCAAATGAACTGTAAGAAGCTTTGTGTACCCATTCTGGTTTTTTTTTTTTTTCTTGTTTCCTTTATAGTGTAATTATGCCATTCATTAGAAGGTGATACTGTCATCAATGTGAGAGGCCCAAGACTCTGCAGGGCCTGAAGAAATCATGGGCAACGGGTCTGAGGGAAGTCTCTCAGAGCAGCTACTCTGAGTCATGCCGCGGCCTTTGTGGGGTATGAAAGCAGCGTTCTCATGGATAAGGCTTATTTGAGACGAAGTGGAGGCCTTGTTTTTTCCACTTACCGCAATGTCCACTGTCCCCAACTGCAGCATGCCAACAGCAAATGTGTTTAGTGGATATGTGTTTTGTAGCTAACAAGAAACAGTAACATTTATTTTTCCATGCCTAGTTGCTTAACAAACGATATTCTAAAAGGGCACCACGTTTTATGTGTGTTTACATGAAAACAAATCAAATCATGATCTGGTGGTCAGGGAGTTCTGGAAACAATAAACAAGTTGACCATGCAACTGACAGCTCCCCTCTGAAATGCAGACACAGCTAAGTCCAGCATGACTTGCTGAAGGCACATGCAAAGAACAGGCGGGGCAGTCTGGTGATGAGGTTAGGTGGGTTCAAGATTTCTTTACGACAATCCCAACAGTGGTAGGGTTTATCTGTACTTGACACATGTGTGATTAAATGATAGATTACATTAAACAAGAGCAACAATAACATCATAAATCTGCATCTTTTAATTCTCAGGCTAGGTTTTCCATGTCATCCCAAAACCTTCAATTATTTAAACAAATCTGTCAAAGGGATAGTGCCCAAAAATGTCTACTTTTCTCAAGCTTTTTTTTTTTTTAAATTGTAAAAGTTTCAAATCTCTTTTTAGTTTCAACACATCTGTTCCATAATTTAAATTTACAATGATCTAGTTCAGGAAGCATATGCTCACTTCTGCACCTTTATTTAGATTAATGAATAGCTCAAGTTGACATAGGTATCATTACAATTGGTCCTCACTATATTCGATTTTATCTATTACCCTTTCTGGAACTAACAGATGCTAATTACTATAAAAGGTTGGCTTTTGAGAAAAATTATTTTCTCAGACTTTCAAGATATATCTCTTTTCTATGCCAACTAAATAAAGAAATGGATAAGACATCATAAAAACATTTAATATGAAAAATTAAAAAAATTCAATTATTAAAAAAGTAAAAACATCCAAAATGAAAGTATTAGCATTAAATACACCATGATTTATGTATAATAAACGTATTTTAAAAATCATTCCTATAAAATATTTTTAAAAATTGCCTCTATGAAACATTTTGATATTACCTTATGAATAAATTGGAAAGTAGGAATAATTTTCTCTAAATCTTAGTACCATTTAAAACATTTAAAGTTGACAAAAATAAATTCTAAGTAACATTTCCCTTTTGTTCTTCTCAACTACATGGATATTTGCTAATGTCTTTTATTTTAAAGATTTCCGAGGATTATTTAAAAATAAACTCGGCATATTACATGCTAAATTAGAAAAAATGTAATGTTTTCACTTTCTCTTTTGACATAATGATATGAAAGTTAAGAATAAGATTCTAAGCAAGAACTTTTTAACCAGGCAAAATTTTCTTTTCCAAGGCAAAGATCTGTTCTTGTGTCCTCTTACGAAAAGCTCACTTTCTTATTTTTCTACTTTGTTTCCCTTTGAAAATCAACAAAGCGTCTTGATTACATGAGTATTAAGCTGATTAGGTGACTGTTACTGAAAACACACATTGAATTGATTAAAAATATAGACTCTTCACTGGTACACTGAAGTTTTCATTATTTTCCTGGTTTTTTGGGTGACATCTATGAATATGATTTTTGAAGAAGATTTATGTAACAGTACTTTTAGGAAGAATGCCAAGGATTATCCCCAGGAGACTAACAAGGAGATCTTGCTTTGCAGAAAGTAACAAAAAATTGCTGTGGTCACTGACTGGAGCATCTCTCTTAGTGTACAGTCCCACATTTACGATTGAGGACCATGCTCAGCAGAGCCTGCACTGTCACCCTGCAAGAGAGAATTCTCCCGTCTCTGGGAATCAGATGTACAGGTTATTCAAATGGCCTAGCATGCAGTCTACTACCAGCTGTTCCCTGCCAGGGAACTGTGTGGCATCATCATAACCCCACAGTAATCCTCTGGGACTTAGAAGGCTGTAGTTATTGTTATACTTAATTAGGGTTTCAGCCCTTCATGGGATAAGCATTCTACAAATTCTCGCCTCAGGCACAATATGGCAACTGAGCCATAACAATTCAGTGCGTGCAGCAGCTCAGCAGTTGTCCAACCACAAGGAGGCGCCAAAGGGCTGACTGCCAGTTCTACGCGGGACGCCGACTATTTGTCCCAGCGGTGGAGAGTATCAAAGCAGGCAACAGGCAACAAGGAAAATTACAAGCGGGTTGAAAATCTCATTCAAGAAGTCCCTAGAACGAGTGAGTCTCTGAACAGGGCTCAGGTGGGGTGGCGGTGTAACCTGGTCATGCACCTGAGGTTAGTTGGCATTCTCAAATCTCATGTCAATAGCCCGGATGCTGGGTACCTCTGCTTCCGTGAGGTGTACATTCTGAAGAGCTTCTGCTTATTACTACAGAACTTACTAGGAGTGAGGGAAATAGAGCAGCACATTACTAAGCATTTCACGAATAGGAAAGTGCTTAGGGATTCTTTCTTTTATAAAAACAAAGCCATTTGGCTTTATTGTTTTTAATATAAAAGTACACAGACTAAGCAGAGAGTACTATGTTGTTTAATTGTGCTGCTTGAAAGATATCCAGTGATCTTAACGGTTAGGTTGATAAGTTGAATTTGAACTAGGCATTACATACAAATGATGATAGTCTCTGTGTTAGCATGTAAGAATACATTCTTTAGAATATAGCTACCCCTGTAATAAATATCAGTAAAACATAGTATACATGATTGAGTAATAACATATTTTAGAACTTCAAAGAATAAATATTTATAGAAATCAATAAATTCATAACATTAATTGTTGAAATTTAAAAACATAAGTTCTTGGTTTGTGTGAAACATCTGCATTTATAGTCGATGTAGGTAACCAATTGTCAGAAAGAATATATGTTCAACAAAACAGAAGAAAAGATTCTAGATTGCTGGTTTATAAGAAAGAAAGAAAAGTACGTTTCTTATTTTAAGTCCTACGATGCGTTGTTAGAAGACTAAATCCATTTCCTCTATCAATAAATGTGAACAGAAGGAGAGACCATTTTGGAAAGATTGTTTTTGAAACAATGGAACATTTTGCCAATAAGGATACAAGTTGACTAGGTTGGAAAAAAACCAAAGTCTAGTCTTACTGAGTTTAGTTTAACAACACATGCAGATCATTCACTGCACACAGAAGAAAGAAAACTGAAATAATGGAAAATAAATGCAGAAGAAATATAAGAGTACACAGTCTTCCACCAGGGTTCTAGAGTTCTCTCCAAGAGCCACACACAGCCTCAGAACCCACCCCCAAAAGCCAACCACACAAGAGTGGTTCAGGAAAAGCACTCAGTGGCTCACAGCACAAGAGTGTAATGTAATACAAAAATATCATTTGTGCCTTAACGTTTAAGACATGCATCTTTACAACAGTCTCACAGCTGAGACTTTACCTGGTAAAGCAACTTTTGTTAACTGTCTAAGAAATCTGAAAGGGTCCTAGTAATGCTTTTAAAATTGCCATTAAGGAAGCTTAAGTATCAAGCAGGCATATAGCCAACCATTGTTGATTAAGAAGACAGAGTAACTAGAGGCAGCAAGATGTATAGATAATCTCGAAACCTCAGATAGTATAATCTGTTTTTGTAGCAATAAAACTTAGATAGATAGAAGGAAAAGCCTTTTTGTATCAAAGTGATGACTAACCAACTACTATTTGATAATCTGTTCAAGGAGGAAGGGAGAACAACATAAAACCTCAAGGTGAGAATATTGGCTTATTCTGGCCAGATGGGTTCACAGGTAAATTCAGTTCTCTGAAAAATGACAATTTATGTCTAAACAGAAAAAAAACTTATCCTGTTTAAAAAAATAACTTTTCCAACTAATTTTTTAATAGAATGAAATCAATAAACACATTTACCACCACATATATGAGATTAGTACTGTTTTAGTAGGAATTCAGAGGAAAAGAAATGAGTGATTAAATGATGCTAAAGAAGTATTTTATGATTGGAGTAGAGGAAAAAACAGCAGGTTCAGTTGAGACTAACAGTAATTTGTACCTGACTGTACCAAAGAGAACCGATGAAACAGTATTTTCACTATTGCTCAGTTGAGCTATATTTAAAAACTCTTCTTCAGAATGATGGCTTGTATTTTTTTTTTTTTTAATTTTTTTTTTTTGAGATGGAGTCTTGCTCTGTCATCCAGGCTGGAGTGCAGTGGTGTGATCTCAGCTCACTGAAACCTCTGCCTCCCAGGTTCAAGTGATTCTCCTACCTCAGCTTCCCAAGTAGCTGGGACTATAGACATGCAGTACCACGCCCAACTAATTTTTGCATTTAAAAAATAGAGACGGGGTTTCACAACATGTTGGCCAGGCTGGTCTCGAACTCCTGACCTCAGGTGATCCACTCTCCTTGGCCTTCCAAAGTGCTGGGATTATAGGCGTGAGCTACTGTGCCTGGCCATTGTGTTTCTGAAGAAAATTTTTGGATCTGTCACAAACAACGTGACATTTTTCCTTAGCCCAAGACATCGTAGGCAAATTTTGTTTAAACATAACCTAACCTCAGTTAGGTTAGTGTAGAAAGACAAAATCCCTTTTTAACAAGAACATTCCAAAGCCAGGAATATAGTTAACTAAGGGTTCTATAAATGTGTTTGACATCTTAATCAATTTTGCAGAAAGAAAAGCCTCTCTGCGTATGGCCCACTCTACAGTCAAGGTGAGAGTGTCAGGCACCCAGAGGCGGATGTTGGCTGCTGTGTTGAACTCATCTACATTTGGGTTACTCTCAGTTTGTAACACAAAGAAAACCCCATGAGGAAGGACTTAGGAGATTCTAAGCTCTGAGCTAAAAGATGAAAACGTTAGCTCCTGCTTGAGCCGAAGCTTGTCTACTCTGCCTATCTGAACCACCATCAATAACTCAGTGGTCCCAAAGGCAGTAAATGACTCTGCAGTTGGATGGTGTCAATTAGTTCCTTTGAAATGGGGTCAAACATTAATTAACAATACTCTGGACCCAGATCTACTCTTTTCTAAGGA
The DNA here is from genome assembly GCF_000951035.1 of Colobus angolensis palliatus. Classification (NCBI taxonomy): domain Eukaryota; kingdom Metazoa; phylum Chordata; class Mammalia; order Primates; family Cercopithecidae; genus Colobus; species Colobus angolensis. The sequence goes on along the minus strand of NW_012115500.1, from coordinate 662,927 downwards.
AGAATTCTCATTATAAATGCATTTTACTTTGTGCATATTTTGCTTGGGTAAAGACAACTTTGTTACTTTCTAAGACAGTACTGTTGCTATTGTTATTACAATAGCCTTTCTGCATTCATTATGCAGGATTATAAATTCTGTGTATGGAGCGCAACAAGGTGAAAGTTTACATAATATTAAATGGGACTTTAACTTACTTTCCTCAGATTATTGCAATGTTTTTAATTTTTTATTTCTCTTTTAATATTTCTCCTCTCTTCCAATTTTTTGTTGGTGTTTTATCTCTTCCCACAAACTACTTGAAGTCAGGGCCATTTTATTACTCTATCCAAGAATTATTTCTTGAGCACATTCTGTCATAGCTTTACACAGGGTAGTATGACAGCTAGTTGGAAGATAAGAGACCTAAGTGTATGAAATATAAGACATTAAGTAAGGAATCTAACTTAAGTAATAGTACAGGACTTATTTCAAGGTTGTTTTTGCCAAACGTTCAACGACCACAGAGAAGCAAGAAATTTCTGTGTGTGATTCTCTAAGTCATCAACCGATTTCAGTGGTTTTGTATGGCCCAGTCTACAGTCAAGGTGAGAGTGTCAGGCACCCAGAGGCGGATGTTGGCTGCTGTGTTGAACTCATCTACATTTGGGTTACTCTCAGTTTGTAACACAAAGAAAACCCCATGAGGAAGGACTTAGGAGATTCTAAGCTCTGAGCTAAAAGATGAAAATGTTAGCTCCTGCCTGAGCTGAAGCTTGTCTACTTTGCCTATCTGAACCACCATCAATAACTCAGTGGTCCCAAAGGCAGTAGGGGTGAGTTTTCTTTGACAACCTCAGTCTGCTGTATGCAGAGAGTAAATGTTGTAGGTATATGCGAACATCATAAATGTGGAAAATTTGGTTGGTAGTTTTTTTGAATTGTGACAAATGAGTAGGAAGCTCGTTTTTGGACTGGTGAGCAGAAGCTCAAAAGTGACACTTTAATTTTGTCTTTGTTTTCTGCTATGCTAACATTGAAAAACAGTACAATATCATTGTACCCTCACTGAGAATTGCCATAGAATTTACACTTGTTCAAGCACCTCCATGTCATTTACAAACTTCTCTTTTAGTTGTTAACAGCTCCGTTTCAGAGGATGAAACTAAGATGGGTGATTGCACTCTCAGGAAGCTCTGGAATTTGTATCAAAGATGATCTCTGTCCTTTGGATTTGGGGGCAGATGACCCTTTGAGATAATTAGTAAATGGATAGCTCCTGAGACAATGAATGCTTTAAAATTATCACCAAAGCAGCTATAAGCTAGCTTAAAATGGCTATGATTTATTTTGTGTAACTTTTTTCAAGTAAAATTGTCACAACAGAAGGATGGTGAGTTCTGTATAGAATCTAGAAAATGGACTAAAGGTCTAGAATTGGTCAGCTTGTCTCTCCCAGTGTCTAGGCAAAGACTATTCTGAATCTAGTGACTAGAATCTCTCTTTGGTCAAAAACATTTCTTAGGTGGGGAAGAACTACTTTTTTTTTTTCTGGAAATATCACCAAGGAATATCCAATGCCCTTGGTTCTAACTCTATGCTACCAAATAAGACAAGGGACTTTAATGCCATCCCTTGGGTAGGTTACCTACCCAGAACATGTGCCTGATGTTGTATATCCTATTGTACCTATCTCCCATCATAGACGAATGCATTTATGTTTTGATTTGTGTGTCTTTACATATAAACATAATGCAAAAATGGATAGTCCAGAGCCTTAACACACCAAGCGAACTTTCAAAACTGGCTTTGGTATTGCATAGCTATATTATGATTAATGTAATTATTATAATAGTACAAAGCTAAAAGAACAATCCCTGGGCCCACACTGGCTTCCACTTAGGGACGAACTCTGGGTAGGTGGATGCCTTCTTTTCTTTACGGAAACAAAGTGACAATGATAGGAAAAAAAATGTATCCCTTCTTGCTTTCCAGGCACCTGGGATTCTCCTTGCTGGTTCTGCCTCTGACACTCTTCACATCATTAATGCTGGGTTCCACCTGGCTCTGTTTTTCAGGGCTTTGCTCTCAAATCTAGTTACTTCCTGGTACTCATTAACACGGATCAAGAAATTTTTCTTTCACCTCCTATTCCCTCTAGGTTTAGTTCTCTGCTGCAATCTGATGAAGCATTCCATCTAAGTCATGGGAAACTGATCGTAAATTATTTGGGGAATTTTTGGGAGGGCTGTCTTCTTCCTAAAAGATGGGGGTGGGGTCTTTTTGAGTCACTTGAGTAGACCGCAGCACTCAATGGGCTGGAGATCTTGAGCTGTCACAGCAAGATGGTTTCATCTTACCAAAAAAATGATTATATGTATGTATATATATATATATATATATATATCTCACTCCAAAAGAAGCACCCTAGTGAAGGGGAGTGTATCCTAGACTGCTGCCTGGACTTATAACATTCAGAAAAAAATTCATTTCCTTCATTCTCTAGATTACCATATTTGAATACTTTGATAATACTTCTGTCTGGGAAAATGACAGCAAGGTCTAATCCAAGATCAATTTCCCTCCTCCCCCACTTCAAATGGTCTATGCCCTACAGATTTTGAAAAAGCAGGGAGTGAGTTAGGGAAAGACACTTTGATACTAAGGGGGGAAAATCAATAAAATAGCAACCTTTGCAGGCAATCTTGTGAAAGGTCACTTTTAATCATCTTGTATTTGTTGATCGATTTTATTCACATGAGACACATTTAAAACATCTGGTAGGTATCAGATTTATAAACAAACATGTAGCAAAAGAGAAATCACAAACCTGCTTGATGCTTCCCCTTGTTCTTTCCTTCAGGTGCGTGCAGGCAGAAGAGAAATGATGATAAACCAGTGAATATATTTATAGCACTTGATAATGGCCAAATTGGAGATTGGGGAATCAAGTACCTTAAGTAACTCTTTTCATGCAAGATCCACAAAAGTAATGTTCTTTATAATAAATGTACTCAACTTGCTAACATATGTTCTTTATGATACAGACCTGAGCTAGCACATTTACTTGGCGAAGTCAAGACTGCCCACATAGAACCAGAAACAATAAACTTTTCATTAGCCAAAGCTATCCATGGCTAAGAAAAAGTGGTTCTGATCTAACCAGCATTAGCAGGGGCTCTTAGAATGTTGCTAGTTACGACATAACTGTTCTCTGTGCTTCTGGCAGACTTAGGTTTCTAAATCTGCATTCATTAACGAATTGTATCTCAGTCACTTGCTGAGGCAGACTTTTTTTTTGTATTGTATAAAATCTACATTTCCTTGGATTAAATAAGGTACATAGAATAATTATCAAAACTCTTTTAGCCTATACTGTTGGGTGGCATTTATAATAACTCACTTTAGCAAATTTAGGTCCAAGCACCATAGTGTAGGGTCTGTACTCTTTGCAAATGAGCTGTGTGCCTTTGGGCAGGCACCTCATTTGCTTGCTGGTTTTGGTTTTCTTATGAGTAAATCAAAGGCTTTGGGTTAGATAACCTCCAAATCCCCACTTCTTAAGGTACCACAAAGTGTTCTTGGAGCTTGATAATTCCTCATAGCCTCATAAAATATCTGACTCATTCCCTAAATAGCATATTTACCTGTGTTTTGCCCTTTGCATAGGCTTCACTCTCTTTGAGGAGAAAATCAAGGAAAGTACTTACTTCTATACACCCTTCTGTTATTAAAACAAAACTTTGAAATAGAACTGCTAAGACCTCTAGAGTGTATGTAAGAGACAAACCAGACCTGAAAAGAGAGAGTAAGGAACTGCTGGTTGTATTCCTGGCAGGTTTGAGTGTCCCTCCTCCCATTCATCTCTGCCCTGCACAGCTGGTGTTTTTTAATGATAACAATAACATTGATGAGGATGATGATATTGTTGATAAATTGATCTTCTCCCTGGCCACCTGTTTGAAATTATAGCCTCTGGTGCTCCCTAAATTCCTTCTTTTACTTTTCTCCTTAGCACTTAATGCCATCTAATCCTATATTTATTTATTTATTTATATTGTCTATCCCAGCATCCCTTGAATACAAACTTCCCAAGGCCAGAGATTCTAACTTTTTTTTTTTTTACTCCAACTGCTGTATTCTTAGTGCCTAGAACTGTGCCTTGCACATCATAGATGCTCAATGAGTAATTGTTGAATGCGTACATGACTGAATAAATGATCTTTCCCATCAGAAGTTCTTAGGCTGAATGCTAAAGGAAAATACACAATGTAAATAAAATAGCAATCGTAGTCTGTTTCTTACTACAACACTCTCCATTCGGTAAGCCACTTAAATGTAAAAAGATCCCTCTAAGTCACTGAAATTTATTGTCACTTGATTAAAGCAAGTTTGCTTTGTAAAGCGAAAGTTTGAACTTAGCTTCAGGGACTCTGTTAATACATTAAAATTGTAGGCAAAGTATTGATTTTCTTGTGCATTGAATATCTTTCTTGGGAAAGACCCCATAATTTCCATCATATTCTCACTGGTTTAACAAAAAACAACAAAGATTAAGAACCTCTGCAATTTGAAGCAATGAAGCATTACTGGAGGGAGAGATGTTAGGACATCCAGTTTCCCATGAACTTTACCAGTGACTGCTGTGTCATTCTGGACAAATAACTGTTCTTCATTCAATGGAGCTGAGCCCCATGGTTCATGAGGTTGCAGGAAAAGGAAAGTGAGGGGAAGATTGACAGGCACAGTGGGATATAATGAACACAGGTGTTTGCATAAATCCTCCTCCACCTCCACCCCCACTTAAGACAGGGAAAATATCAGAGGAATAGAAAGAACTTATGTGAATAAAATAATAGTTGATTTACTGGGGGAATCTGACTCATTATTAAACAGTTTTTCCAGGCTTCAGAATGGCTTTTAATCCAAAAACTGCAATAAGTGGGAAGCCAAATAATCACATATGATAATAGACCACCCTCCTCTGTCACTTGAGAATTCTCTATTGGTTTTGCTACTCAGATTCCCTTTTTACATTTACCTAGCAAACTTCATGAAGACAAGAAATACAATTTCTATATAATTCTTGTTTTTGGTTCATACTCCCAAGGAATAAATGGCACAGGAGTTATGTTCTATTTTTGGTTTTTTAATATCAAAATGTTGAAAGGGTCTTAAACTCAGTAAAAAGTTCAACGAAACTTCAAGATCTAAATGAAAAGAGGATTTTAATCCACGCATGCATTCAACAGCATCCATGCTTCTATCCATGCTAAGGTTCCATCCTCTCTAAAATCCCTGGATTACTATGAATATCTCTGTCCCAGGTGCTGACAAGAATTTTAGACACCACCCACCAGGAGGCATGTCCCATTAGAGCTTACGAATCATCTTGCCCAACTCTTGTCCTTCTCTTTGTGGGTGGGAAAACTGAGGCCAAGGGCAGAACAGGGAAGTAATGTAGTTAATGATGGATCTGGTGCCTCCCAATGGTACGCATTCTGCTGCATTGCAAACCTCCATGAAGATGGCACTGCCAGGGAATGTCATGGAGGTTTCCTCAGCTGATATCCCTCCAGATCACTAAGAACAGGTGGTTTTTTTTCTGAGTCACAGTAGTTAGGTGTCCTGAATCCCATGAAGCCACTAGGATTAAGGTTTTGTTGGGCTATGAAGAAAAACAGCCAGTGCTCTCAAATGCTAAGTCGGATAAGGAATTTAATAACTTTTGAACAACCTGAGGAACAGACAATGCTAATCAAGCTGAGTGACTCACAGAAAGCCTTTCTCATGACTTACGACTTTGGTATTTCAATGAGGGCTTCTTTAATTAGGTGGTGAATACGATTTAACATTTTCTGTGATAGTTGAACTGGAGTCCAGGGTTCCAAGACTCCAGGACTAAGGCCTTTTTTCTTTTCTTTTCTTTTTTCTTTAGATTACAGGTCTCTGTGGTAATCATTAGGACTGTTCATAATGTCCTTGGTTCTTGCCTTCTTCTTAGGCACATGGTAAAATTGTACTTCCCCATTTTCTTTGAGTTTAGGCATGGCTGGGTGATTTACTTTGGCCAATGAAATGTGAAGAAAAGTAATCTTACTTTAAAATTGTGAATGCTAATTCCAAATTTTAACCTGCTGGGTCCCATTGCCTCATTGTAAACTATAATCCTATCAGGACTCCTATTTTTCTCTTCTTTTGTCACTGACATGAGTTTGATCTGCAAGTGAAAGCTTGAGGACCATCCATAGGGGATCCAGATGAGAAATGGCTTTGAGAAATTTAAACATACAAAGATGATTACTCTCTAAGCACTCATCTCTTGGGGTCAGACGATGGGTGCAAAATAAATAATCCTTGTTTTTCAAGAACTGTGGTGCTTACCTTTAGGATGCTGGTGGGTTTTATGAAATGAGACATTAGAAAATAAACATGAAATAGTAGAATTAAATCTCTATAAAAGTTTACATTCTTTCAGTCTTTAACCCCAATCTGTGGATTGTGAGCAATGATACTGATTCCATTTAGTTTTGTGCCAGAATTGCTACTAAATAGGTTTGAATCTCTCTAGGAGCAACAGAGAATAAGACAAGCCAAACATTAACACCTTTTTTTTGTGTGTGGGTATGGTTTGTTTAACAGACTTGAAAAGACTCAACTACAGTGGCAGCTGTCACACTGATACCTACTTGGTAGGGCTGCAGGTGTGCAAGGCCTTCAAGTGTGGCTTCCAGGTTGCAATGGAAACAGATTTCTCATCAGCTGCGTAACTACGCCAAACACACTGCATGTGGCATAGATGGGGACATGAAAAAGAAAAAAGAGAGCAGGAGATAGAATAAAATAAAAAGAGAAATGATTAAGTTACTACACATTAAGATCTTTTGCCTCTCTTACTTAGCCCTGATAAATACCCAAAGGAGGAAGAAGGCTACTTTGGCATTTTCAGCTGACTGTTAAACATATTGCACTACATCAGAACTGCTTTTATTTTATTTTGTATTTTATTTTATTATTTATTTATTTTGAGACGGACTCTCACTCTGTTGCCCAGGCTGAAGTGCAGTGGTGCAATCTCAGTTCATTGCAATCTCTGCCTCCTGGGTTCAAGCGATTCTTGTCCCTCAGCCTCTAGAGTAGCTGGGACTACAGGTGCCCACGACCATGCCTGGCTGATTTCCTTTTTTTTATTTTTTGTATTTTTAGTAGAGATGGAGTTTCACCATGCTGGCCACGCTGGTCTCAAATTCCTGACCTCAAGTGATCCTCCCGCCTTGGCCTCCCAAAGTGCTGGGATTACAGATATGAACCACTGCGCCTGGACAGAACTGCTTTTCAAAACAACAAACCAAGAAGCAAAAGGCCCAAAAAGTGTAATATAATGTAATTTTTGAATTGGTAAGGGAAATATACTATATTATCCAAAACAAAAAGTGATGATTGACTGGCTAAATGCTAATATCCAAGATAGTAGTTAGGTAAGCAACTTGAGCATGAACATACATTCCAGAGATTGATCTTTAATCAATATTTGATAAGGGAGAAGCAAAGGACTAATGAAAATCCACTATGGAACTAGTAAGCTAACTAGTTAACTAATGAACACCAGGGTATGCTAATGATTTAGTTAATGAAATCCTTGAGCTATGCAATACTTCTAATGCTAAAAATGAAGATAGTGATAACAAGAAGCAGAACTAAAACAAGACAGGGAAAATGTACTCTAGGTGTATAGCTGGAAAACACCTAAGGATTTATGCCATGATCTAAGAATATGTTTGTAGCTCTTTGACGTAAAACATAAACTCTCTCCATTTCATGTAATTATACCTGGCATACATAAGACAAAGTATTTTTATGGGATCCTCACAATCAAAGTGTGAATTAAGATTCCTGTTTTGTAGGTGAGGAAAAAAGGGCTCAAATGAGGAGGTTTATACAAGGTTGGTGGAGTTGAGACAGTATCTCAAATTGCCTGGCTCTTGGTCATAGAATCCCTCCATGGAGACTTGCTGACTGCTTGAAGACTGTTGTTGGAAAAGCTTCCATCTGAACTGCTCATTTGAGAGACTGCCTGACCTTACTTTCCCATACAGATTTTGGTAAATTTCTTTCTTTGTAATGAGCCTGCAAACATCTCTAATGGCCAGGTATTTACTCCAGTCTCCTCAGAGAAAACTTTTTTATTATAGTAGATTAATCAAAACATTCTATTTTACGTGACAAACCTATTTATTTATTATTTATTTATTTGAGACAGGGTCTCCCTGTGTCCCCCAGGCTGGAGTGCAGTGGCACCATCTTGGCTCTCTACCATCTCTGCCTTCTGGGTTCAAGCGATGCTCGTGCCTTAGCCTCCTGAGTAGCTGGGACTACAGGCACGCACCACCACACCCAGCTAATTTTTGTATTTTTAGTAGAGACAGGGTTTCACCATGTTGGCCAGGCTGATCTTGAACTCCTGACCTCAAGTGATCTGCTGCCTCGGCCTCCCAAAGTACTGGGACTACAGGCGTGAGCCACCATGCCTGGTGGACCAATTCATTTAAATGGGCCATATCCCTACTATATAACCATCAGTCATGATTGTGTAACCTACAATGAATAAAATGTTATATAACAATATTCCTTTCCCTGAGAATATCATTGAAAAAAATGTATGCTGAATAAAAGTTAAAAATGGCCACAACTACTTGGGAAAACTGGAAGCTTCTGTGAAAGCTGAACATTTATGTATACTATGATACAACTACACACTCCTAGATATATTTTCAACATATATGCTTATATATGTTCATTAAAAGATATGCACTATATGTTGGTTTCTAATAAACTAAAGCTGGAAATGCCCAAATACCCAGCAACAGTAGAATAAACAGAATATTTGTGATACATTTACATAGTACAATATTACATGGCAATAGTACATATAACTACACTCAACAATATGGATGAACTTCATGTGAATAATGTTGAGTGAGAAAAAGAAGACACCAAGGAGTACATTTCCATAACGTACAAATACCAGGTAAAACTATTCTATGCTGTTAGAAGGCGGCACAGTGTTTATCCTTATGGGATAGTGATTGCGAAGGGGTACACAGGAAGTCATGCTCTGTTTATTTGAGTGCTGGTTATGCAGGTGTGCTCAATTCTCCTATGATATGTGCTCTTTTCTGCATGCACATTGTACTTCAATGAAATTTCAGAAAGTGATATAAAAAAACTAGAAAAATACAGTAGTAGAACTTGAGGGACTTTTTCATATTTTTAAGGAAGGTTTAAATGAGCCTTCTTACATGGCTCATGCTGATTTAATCTACAAATCTGTGGAGATTTGTGCTAAGTATCTTGACATCGTATATAAAGCAACTGTTGTTGCATCATCTTGAAATGTTAATTTTTGCAAATATTATACACACACAATTTATAGAGTGATCTAGAATAATTAAGGAAAACACATGGATTTATCATTGCAGCTTCTTCTGTAGTAGTGATGCCCAGAGATCCTCTAATGCTGTGATGATACAGAAGGCTGCTTTAATTAAACAATTTCCATAGAAGACATCACATATATATATGAGTTCTGATATATTGAAAGCAAGACTCCTGTAGAACTAGAAACATACAGCAGGTCTGTACATTATTAGATACCAGTGAAAAAATCCAAAACAACAGAACAACAAAAGAATGGGACCGAGGCATTGCCTGTGAATGTTATAAAGAACTGGGGGCAAAAGAGGCCGCTCTGAGAAAATTAAAGATTTTTTTTTACAATGAAACCTGATGTCTTGCTATTTTTCTATCAAATTGATCCCAACAGCTAAGCTCTTGTTCCCTTCATTACTCATCTCCCAAAAATGCCTTTTAAATGAGAGGTACAGAAGGTGCAGGTGGCATCTGTCACATGTCTGATATTAGTTAACAGTCAAAATGAAGGTGGAAAGTGGAACTCTATGCCCCTTACACTATAATGACTTTGTTTTGTCCTTAGCTCTCTCTCAGCAAATTCCTTCTAGTAGCTGAACTTTGAACCCATATCCCTGTGATCCAGTGGCTCATGTTCCTATATTTAAAGCCAAAATCACACAGTAGTTGGCAAGAGAAAAATAACATTTAGAGGGATTTCCTATGGTTAATCTACATGGTGTATGCAATTCAAAGGACAAATCAACAAGAAGCAAAATGAGAGCCAAATTTACCGTTTACCAGGTGATGCTGGTGCTCTAGGCAGCCAAACAGATTTGGACTTTGCTCAATAAGTACAAGGCCAGCATAATTCAGTTTTTTGGGAGTATTTTATTTGTCTTGCAAGTATTATCGTCATGACATGTTTGATCCTTACTGGAAATGGTCTAGAACGTTTCAGCTGACCATCCAAAGGAATAATGAACATGCAGCTTATTTATTCAAGGTACAGAGTTTAAAATGTAAAAGTTCTGAAAGTTTTAGGCTATTAACCAGCAATCCTTTTCCACATCTCTCTTGACACTACTTTCTGTTCCTCAGAGGCAACCCCTTCAGTTCTTATAGTTGTTGCTTCTATTTTTAAGAATCTTTATTTATTATTATTGTTATTTTTGAGACAGAGTCATACTCTGTTACCCAGGCTGGAGTGCCGTGGTACAATCATAGCTCACAGCAGCCTCAAACTCCCAGGCTCAACCAATCCTCCGGCTTTGGCCTCCTGAGTAGCTAGGACTACAGGTGTGTGCCATTGCACTTGACTTATTTTTATTTTTTTGCAGAGGTGGGGTCTTGCTATGTTGCACAGGTTGGTCTTCAACTCCTGGCCTCAAGTGATCCTCCCACCTTAGCCTCTCAAAGTGGAGGGATTACAGGCATGAGCCACTTGCACCCAGCCAAGAATGCTTATTTTCAAGGATTATGCTTATAGTTATATTTCTTGATTTTTCAATTTTAGACATTATCAATCAAATTCCTATCCTGAAAGATAATGATATTGCCCACTTACATGCCCTCTTCCCCTCCTTTCATCCTACCGACATTTTATATCACAATTCTTAGCTAAGTTACTATTTAATATTATTATGACAATGTAACTGTTGTTCCCAGTTCAGCAATGTGATGTACTGTGGCTACTCTTTCTTTCCTATAGAAGTTTTTGTTTTTTTTGGGAGCTATAATTGCCCTATTTTAATTTCTTGATTTGCGTAGATGTACCTGTTATGAATACAGTCCAGAGCTTTCCAACAGAACTATAAAGTTCCTCTGGTCAAATGCGTCCTGAAATCTGAGAATTCCATTCTTTCGCTTCCTTGAAGATCTTTCTCCTGGAGCTCTCAGCCTCCTTCTCATTCTGTTCTCAAGGCCTGCATAGCTGTTGTCTTGGGACTTCCCTTCCTTATCATCATAGAAATCCCCTTTGCTCTTTCCTGTGTGGAATCTCTTGTTTCTTGATTCCAGGTCTCTTTCTCTCTTGGCTTATCCCCTTGTTTTGGAAGAGAAATTCTATTTACAAAGTTTCTTGAGTAAAGGTAAATGGTACATTAATTTTTGAGAAATTTTGCATGCCTAAAAGTGCCTTGGTGCTGCTCTTACACTTGATGGTGGTTTGGCCAGATATAGAGGTCTAGGTTGAAAATTTCGATAATTTTGAGAGTATTGTTTCATTGTCTTCTAATTTTTGGGTTACTAATGAGAAATCCAATGTCATCCTTATTCTTGATCCTTTGGCTCTGTCCTACTTAGAAAGCATTTAGGATCCCCTTTTTGTAAGTGTTCTGATATCTCACTATGATAATCTTGGTGTGAAGTTTTTGGTTCACAGTGCTGGGTACTTGGTGAGTTCTTCTACTGTGGCCACTCCCGTCCTCCTGTTCTGGAGAATCATAATGTCGTATTTCTTTGATAAAATCCTCCTCTTAGTTTCCATGCACTTGAGCTGAGATATCTTTATTAGCTGGATATTGGAATGCCTGGATGGGCCCTTCATGTTTCTTATCGTTTTTGCTTTATTTTCAATCTTTTTTTATTCTTTCAGGGAAAATTTCACAACTTTATCTTACCTTCTGTTTTTTTTTTTTTTTCCTGCCTTCATGTTTTTCACATCTAAGTTTTTTTTTTTCTGATTCTGTTCTTATTTATTTATTAAACAAATGTGGTCTCACTATATTGTCCAGGCTGATCTTGAACTCAGGTGATCCTCCCACCTTGGCCTCTCAAAATGCTAGGATTACAGGTATGAGTCACCACACCTTGCACTGTTTTTATTTATGACTGGAGCACTAAAAAGATGTAAAATCTCTATATAAGTGGCCTGAGCTTAATGACTAGTGGCTTTGTTTTAGGGTAATTGGGTGGAGACTAAGTCATTTTACTGGGGGAAGCCAAAGTTTCAATGCAAATTATATATTTTTCTTTTGGATCAGTTGGCATCACAGCAACATTTTCTAATCTATCCCTACCAGCCTTTATTTCACAAACTTTTCCTTAATTCCCTGTTTCTGTTTCTAATAAAGCATCTTGGTTCCACAAAAAACTAGTCCAATCTCTCCAGAAGTAAACCTCTAACATGAAATTTCGAAGAATCTTTAAGTGTTAAATCCCAAGGCATCCCATACATCCTCGTATATTTATGAGGATGTAAATGCTGCTTTTTGAAAGGGGCAAGGGATTCAGATTCAGACAGCAGGGATTTGAGTCCTAGCTCTTCCTAGGCTTGTCTTGAGGATCAAGTAACATAATGTATTAGAAGCACCCTGCAAACTAAAAAGCACTTCATGAGTCTTAAGCATTATTAATAAAAGTTGTGACATTTGGGCAGGTATTCAAAACATTACTGAGAGCTAATTTCTTTTTCCAGACTGCTCCAGCTTGAAATGAAAAGTAAATTTAAATGAATCATGGAAAGATATTGACACAGCTAAATTTGCTGCAAGCTTCTGGGGTTTTAAATTTTTTCCTAAAACCCTGAAATGTTGGTTAATTTAGCTCTCTCACCAACCAAATGATGAAGTAATTTGGGCATCTCAGTTGCCCTTTTAAGAAGATAGTGACTCTGGCCTAAAATAAATGAGATGCTTCTGGGCTTGATGGTTTATGTGTTCAGTAAACCAAGTCAGGTTTATTGGGTAAGAAAGTGAATGGATGGGTAAATGAAGTTTGCTTTTCAATCTACTGCATCCTGAAATATAAATTTCTACAATATATAATCAAGGCTTAAAGCCTTGAAATGAACAAATTTAAAAATTATATTATTTCTATGTCTAATAAATAAATTAATTGCATTTAAATGAAGGAGCAATTGCTTTTAAAATTAGTAGATTCTACTTTGATTAATGAAACTATGATTAGATTTTAAAAGTACTTTTGAATGCTTCAAGCCTTCCATTTTGCATTATTTTTGTTAAGAACAACATATAACTTGGAGTTTTAAGTAAAAGAAAAACTCATGATTTTACTTCATTGTTACCTGCATTTGTACAAGTTCAATTACTGATCACAATATGTATTACATAACCCAGTTCCATAAAATAAAATTCTAGGCCTCCAAGTAAAACTGTTCAATTAGCCTCTCCTCCACAGGGTTACCTGTGAGGGAGGCCTTGCCTCATTTTGACTGTAGACATATAAATGCCTCTGCTCCAATGATTTGCTGTAGAAATAGCAATTTATTTTCAAGTTCAATTGGAAATTGTTCTTGCACAGTCTGGTAGTCAATAATGGATAAGTTAGATCAGGAGATTTCCTACGGTTATTCTATATATTTCTCTTGTACAGTATGGTAGTCGATAGCCACTTGTAGCTATTGAACACTTGAGAAGTGGCTAGTACCACTGGCAAACTTGGTTTTTAATTTTAATTAATTTAAATGTAAAAAGCTACATGTAGCTAGTGGTGACTATATTGAGCAGCACTGCTTTGTATCATCACAACTGATATGTGCATGAGAAATTCCTCCAAGAAAAACAAAACAGCTGATATTCCAAGAGGTTTTATTGTGTCAAATGTATTATTGGTTCCATATGTAGACAGAGCTTGGTGCTCAGATGGATGCAAGGAACCTGTGCAATAACTTCTGCACTCACAGGTTGGAAAACATTGTTCTAGAGTGAAGGGAAATTAAAGGATAAGAACAGTAAAGAGAAAAGCTTATTAGAAGTATTGGAACATGTGTAACCAGTTAAGGAGTGCTAAAGGATGAAAGGCTATGAATTCTGGACCTTGGGGTATCTTGCGTGTGTCCTAAAGTGTGTGACTCCTCTTTTCATTCTGCTGATTATTATTTGGCATCAGATCTTAAACTCCAACTTCATAAGGGTCTTTTTGTTTAAGAAAACAGAGTTCGCTTTCTCTTTAGTGCCCTTTTAAAACCTGTAAAGAATATGTAAAAAAAAAAAATTATAAAAAATAATGTAAAAATATAGAGATTCTTAGTGGTTTGCATTGGAAGCCATGCCCGATGGTCTACTTTCTTGTCAACAGTTGCAGAATAGCTTGATTTAAAAATTAATATCCTCATTTAACGATGAGATATGAACAGATCTCCTTCATGATATAACTGAGCCATACTGCCCCCTCCTTTCCCCAGCTCCATTTCTGTGGGAGGCCCTGCATATATCACAGCCACAGATAAACACTAAAGGGATGGGGTGCGGTGGTTATCTCCCACCAACCCACCCACCCAAAGGTACAATCTAAATTAAAACAGTGTGCTTGTGGCTGGGCACGGTGGCTCACAATCTGTAATCCCAGCACTTTGGGAGGCCGAGGCAGGCAGATCACGAGGTTAAGAGATCGAGGCCATCCTGACTAACACGGTGAAACCTTGTCTCTACTAAAAATACAAAAAAATTAGCTGAGCATGGTGGCGGGCGCCTGTAGTTCCAGCTACTTGGGAGGCTGAGGCAGGAGAATGGCGTGAATCCAGGAGCTTGCAGTGAGCCGAGATCGGAGATTGCGCCACTGCACTCCAGCCTGGGTGACAGAGCGAGACTCTGTCTCAAAAAACAAAACAAAACAAACAAAAAACAAAACAAAACAAAACAAAAAACAGTGTGCCTGTTACTGCAGTGTTAAGGCAAGTTTCCTAGGGCCTTCGAGCACCACTTCCAGCCCCTCCTGTTTAGAAATTCGGTAGCTTCCAGTTCTCTAGCAGGAAGGGAGAAACTTTAGATTGTAGAATTATTTTGTCCATGACTAAATGTCAACTCTACATTATGAATCTAGCAAAAAATATATTCTGTGATTCTTAACCTGGATCTAGGATGGAAAATATATGGATGGTGAAAGGAGATGCATTCCTTTTAGTGCTGAAGCTAATCCTGAGTTACTGAAAAGAAAATGAAATGCTGAATAACAGCCTATGTATTAGGAGCTAGCTTCAAATTATATACTTATTGTTTAATATTCTCAAACACTGATGTATTCCATAGTTCCATCAGTAACTGTTTCCACTAACTGCCCTAGATGGCACTAAAAGCAATTTCACAGGTATTAAACCTTGACATTCTAAACAAATAAGTTGTTCTTTAAAACAGCAACATACATCTGGCTGAAGAAAGTACTTGTAATGCCCTGTTCTGCTCCATCGCTTAATGATCAGTTATGTTTCATCAAGTAATTCATAAGACATATTAGATAATTCCAGGAGCAACACAACTGCTAACCTTTGCATGGCCTTGCTGACATGGTTACTTAGTGTAAACAATGCATGGACCATTTGCTAAAAATACATGTGTTTCAGTTTGGGAGAGGAGAAACACCTGTCCAAATCCAAGACTGTACATTAAGTTCTGACTTCATTTTTTTTTTAAAAGGAACAAAGCAGTAGTTCTACCAAGCAATGAAGCACAGAGATCGGAAAATGACCCATCAAGCACTATGGACACAGATGTTGCCATCTACCTATTACATTGACATTTACCTGAATGAGGTTGGCAGCTGGGTTCCTTCTTTTCTCAAAGTGCTTCTGGCGGTGTTGTTCTTGTACTTTTAATGCAAAACCTGAGCCAAGAATGCCCTGGAACAAAACACAAAAATGGCACTCAAAAATTTCAAAAGCATTGTTAAATAATACAAATATTAAAAAGTCACTAAAATGAGTCTGAGAGAAGACAAATGGTATGTAAACTGTCCATAAACATGTTACATATTAAAATAAGCAGTATTTCTCTCCATTATAATACCATCAGCCAATGGCAAATTGTTGGGCAATACTGCCAGGAGATACAACTTCTGTTCTTTAGTAAATCAATTAGGCATTGTCATTTATTATCTTTTGTGGTATAGCATAGGCACCATGATTATAAATAAAATCACAAAATATTTTTTTTTGTGTGTGTGTGTGGCCTTCTTTGTGACATTTCTTTTTGCCTAAGTTAGAGCGAATGGTCTCATCCAGTGATGGAATGTAGAGAACATGAATTTCAGCTTGGGACAGAGCTGGATTTTAAATCTGGGGGAGTTCAAGTCTCACTGCTGTGAACATGGGAATACTTCTAGCACTTTGATGAGACTCTGAAAGTTAGATTCTCTATCCATGAAATGGAGGAGAGAGGACTGGATAAAATCTATCCCAGCTGTAGTTCTTTACAATGTTATAACTCTAAACCTACTAAAAGAAAAATAAAGTAGAGGGTGGGGATACTCAGTTTTGAAGATATATAGTAGAAGGTTTTCTATTTTGCCCATTTGTACAGTAAAGACTAGAACGTGGATCATTGCAAAGCACATTCCCATTTTAATTCACACTTACCATTCCTTGCCTTTTTTATTTTGGTTCACCTATTCAGTTTTTGGGATTAGTAAGATTAGTATTCCCTTCTAGGTTTACATGAGTTTTTGGCCACTTTGCTTTCCTTCTGCTTATCATCCTGATCTGCCAAAATTCTGGTTCTTTGATGTCCCCCACTCTTTCCAATTTGCTCTGGTCTACTAACATTTGTGAAAACAAGACGCTTTGTCTCAGCCTTTGGTTGGCTTTTGGAGCTTGCTAAATTCAGTCTCTGGGCTGAGTTTATTGGCAAGGGACTGGGAACTCTGCTGCCTTCAAGTCTGTGGATTTTACTTGCTAGCTATAAATTATTAGCTTTTTATTAAACTTCAAGGAGTCTAACCCTTAGGTTAGAGATGGACATTTTATAAGCACTAAGTCAGTATTTGCCACAGGTAAGGAATGGTTGTTTTTCTTTTCTTTTTCTTTTTAGAGTAGCTCAAAGATGGTTCAAAGATGCTATGGGACCGTTGGAAGGGTGGCTTGTATGACTCTGTGATGTGCAGGACAGCCCTTCTGCATTGAGGGTAAGATGGAGAAAGGCTCATTTCTTTCTTGGTTCTCAGGCGTCCTGGGTGGGAGGAACCCTACATAGGGGCAGCCTCTAGCTTTCTCAGCAAAATGTCAATGTATCTTCCTAAATTTCAATCAGACAACACTATTGGTTGGCAGGTACACAGGATATAATCAAATCTCTGGCCACTTTGTTTTTTTCTAAAGGTATATATGGACCATTTAGTCTTTCATTTAATAAATAAGGACTCAGAAAATATTGTGAGGTTTCAGTAAAAGATCCATAGTAGAGATTACTTTTCTTGGCATTGTTAAGAAATATTCTTTTCAGTGAAAGCAAAATTTTCAGATTTCCAACATGTACTAATTTAATTTGCATATAAAAATTTCATAATTACTTTATTGGAAACATTTCCAAGAATGACTACTTAGTCTCTGTCCTTTAACTTACCCTAGCGACATATTTAACCTCCCTGTGATAGTTCAGAGTTTCATTATGGGAGCTGCCTTTTTGCTGTGCTGAGTGCAGCCCACTTTCAGAGGTGTGTTGACTGTAACACTAATTGGTCCTAGATCTTTACACATTTTGTTTTACCTTTTTATTTTATTTTTACTGACCACCTTAAGGACAGTAAAAGGATATACATTTTGAACATTGATGTCTGCTTGCTATTCACAGATTTCCTTTTCCCTCCTTTGCTGTTAGTCTTTCACCATTTCTTTCTGTTGCAGTGTCTGTTCTATCAGCTTCCTCTATATCTGTTGTTTATAATCTTCAAAGAATTGTGAAACCATAAGGTGAGTTTATCAGAATTTTCTCTGAATGAAGACTAGGTTATGAATTAGGTCTCAAGTGGCTCTCCTATGAAGACAGAACACAGACTGCTGTCTATTTCAACAGCCCAGAGGTTGCCTACCTCCTTGTTCATAGTTTTTCACTGAATCATAGAGGTTGCTATACATGTGGCCTCAGGATAAATATAAACACAAAAGCTGCAATTATTTTGTGCCATTATAATGGGAAAAAATCCAAGACTGTGTTGTACTGTTTTTAAAGGTATTTTCCTGTAGGGAATCTGATTATTGAGTGAATCTCTTCTCTGTTCTGAATTGTTGAGATTGCCAGATGAAGTTGCCTTGGATATGTAAGAGTTTTTTTTGATTCTCCTTGATTTCATCATTTTGTTTCAGGAAACATGTATTTCCAGATTCATACAGGCAAAGGGAAGTAACATTTATTGAGAGTTCTCTTCATGACAAGAAATTGACTTACATTATTACATTGATCTGCAGAAAGTTTCTCTGGGCTCAATAATTCTTCCTCCATTCTATTAAAAAATAAACTTATTCAGGGTCACTGTTCAGGCTGAATTGTGTCCTTCCAAAATTCATATGTTGAAGTCCTAATCCCCATGACCTCAGAATGTGACCTTGTTTGAAAATAGGTCCTTACAGAAGTAATCAAGTTAAAACGAGGTCATTAGGATGGACCCTAATCCAATATGACTGGTGTTCTTCTAGGAAGTGGAAATTTTGACACAGATGACGTGAAGACACAGGAAGAAGAGCCATCTATAAGTCAAGAAAAGAGGCCTGGAACAGATCTTTCTCTCATGGCTCTTGTGGCTTCTCAATGCTTTGATTTTGGATGTTCAGCCTTGGGAACTGTGAGACAATACATTTCTATTGTTTAAGCCACCTAGTCTGTGGTACTTGTTAAGGCAGCCCTAGTAAACTAAAGCAGTCACATAGTTAGTACATGACAAAGATGTATTCAAACTGAGTTCTAGTACCCAAGCATATGCATGGCCTTTCAGTCTCTTTTCTGTGCTTTTGAGTGTTCTGAGGCAGAACCATCTGGTGAATCTCGAGTTGGGCACTGGTGGGACAAGGGTGTCCTCTGCCCTCATTAATAGGCAGAATAGAAGCCCTATGAGCTAAAAGAGTTTTGGAGAGGTGCTCTGGGGTCTCTGTTGGCACAGCTTGAGCTGTGTCTGGAGCAAGACTGCAGCTATTTTCCTTAAGCACTCCTGCTGCCACTGCCTTAACCCTCTTTTTTGTTGGCTTCCCCTTCCCCACCCCAGGTGGAGTGAACGAAAGCAAGAACTTGGAAATGGGGGCAAACTGTAATGTTTTGAACAGCTGCCTTTAAAGACACAAGAGAATAAAATGATCAGAAAGGCAGGCTTCATTCACTAAGGAGAAAATAATCAGAAGCTTGGGGGCAGATAAATGTGCCCTTTATTCTGATAAGATACAGAAACTGCTCATTAAAAAAAAATCAATGATGATGACACAGTGAATAAATCATCTGACATGTTTAACACGCTTTAAGGTCATATGCGTTTCACTCAAATGGATCTGAAGAGAAAAATACTCCACTGTGCACATCCATCTCTTAAGTAGCACACACTATAAACCAAATTGGAAGGATCAGTTTAAAAAGAAGATAGCTTTAAATCTTTGCAAATATTTTAAATGTCTTAGTAGCATGTTGCCTAAAAAGTGAGCCATCATAGTTATTATTTGGTCACAAAGTATGAGCCTATATTAAATAAAGTCTCAGGTTAAGTGTCTCCAAGGAAAGACTGTATTTTATAAATTATCCAGATAATTTAGAAAAGTCAACATTATATCAGAAAAATTATATTTGTAAATGATACAGATGTATTCCCAAGCATACCAATTTGTGAGAGCTCACTCTAATAAGTCTCTAAGACCTAATTTAAACTGCTTTATTGGTGCAAAGATACTCACGGCAGGAAGTGCAAAGAAAGAAATGCCAAGGAGTGCAAAGCCTGCAGAAAGCAATCTTCCCAGCCAAGTTAGGGGAGTTTTGTCTCCATAGCCAATAGTTGTCAATGTAATCTAGAAACAAAATAAATAGAACGTGCAGCTTAAGTACTTGAGAGGAAAGTTAGGACCTATGAACAGGAGGCAAGCAACGTTTCCACTAAATCATTATTCAACAAATCTTGTTGGTGCTTTTTATTACTGTGCTTTAATTTTCCATGACGCATGACAGAACTTCTCTTTGTTTAAGGAAAAGAATAACCTACGTACTTGTTCCTCCCTTATAACACGGTTTTCCATCTTTTCTAAGTGTATTCAAAGAAAGGTTATTTAAGTAAGTGGATAACCATCAGTGATTCAGAAATGATAGCACCATGGATTTAGTACCGGATCAGTATACAGAATAATAATTTATGTTAATTTAGGTAGTCCCTTCATTACCTTGGCAGGCATTTCCTGAAGGTCTGGTGTGTGCAAGGTATGTGTTAAGATTTGTAGTGGAACAAAAATGAGGGCATAGTTCTTGTCCTAAGATATTTATGGCCTAATAAGAGAAACATGCCACACATGAATAATTAAAATACACATAGAATGAGAGAGGTATTATAATGGAGGTACAAATAACCTGCTTTGGGAATTCAAGGAAGAGATATAGTTATTATAAGCTTGAGGTGTTGAGGGAGCTTTACTAGGGAGATGTCATCACACCTGGGCTTTGAAAGAGGGGTAACATTTTGAGAAGCAGAAATGGTAAAGAAGGTGATCTAGGGAGGGTGAAAGAGGTGGCTAGCTGCAGAGCAGTGAGAACACATAGTGTAGATTCTGAAAAGTACAAGTTATTCAGCTGGACTGGGGCATGGTGGATTTAAAAAGGATTAGTGACTACTTTAATTTATTTTATTAATATTTTATAGACAACAGTGTACAGATCTTTCAGCTCCTTGGTTAAATTTATTCCTAAGTATTTTAATCTTTGTAGCTACTGTAAGTGGGATTGTTCTCTTGATTTCTTTTTTGGAAAGTTTGTTGTTAGTGTATGGAAATGCTAGTGATTTTTGTGGTGTTGATTTTGTATCCTGCAACTGTACTGAATTTATTAGTTCTAGCAGCTTTTTTTCTGGAATCTTTAGGGTTTTCTATATATAAGATTATGTTGTCAGCAAACAGCAACAATTTCCTTTCTTCCTTTCTTATTTGGATGTCTTTTATTTCTTTCTCTTGTCTAACTGCTCTGGGAAGGACTTCCACTACTATATTGCATAGACATGGCAAAAGTGGGCATCCTTGTTTTTTTAAAATCAAACAAATCATTTATTAATAATTTTTCATTTTTGTGGGTACATAGTAGGTATATGTATTTATGAGTTACATGGGATATTTTGATACAGGCATGCTATATGTAATAATGATATCAGGGTAAACGAGGTATCCATCACCTCAAGCATTTATCCTTTGTGTTACAAATAATCCAATTATACTCTTAATTATTTTAAAATGTACAACTAAATTATTATTGACTATAGTCACACTGTTGTACTTTCAAATACTAGATGTTATTCCCTCTTTCTGTTTTTTTTTTTTTTTTGGTATCCATTAGCCATCTCCGCTTCCCTCCCTGCTCACTCTCTCCACTACCCTTCTCATACTCTGGTAAACATCATTCTACTCTCTACCTCTGTGAGTTCAACTGTTAATTTTTAGCTTCCACAAATAAATGAGACCATGTGAAGTTTGTCTTTCTGTGCCTGGCTTATTTCACTTAACAAAATGAGCTCCACTTGCATCCATGTTGCTACAAATGACAGGTTCTCGTTCTTTTTAATGGCTGAATAGTACTCCATCGTGTATATATGCCACATTTTCTTTATCTGTCTGTCGATGGATGCTTGGGTTACTTCCAAATCTTGGCCATTGTGAACAGTGCTGCAATAAACATGAGAGTGCAGATGTCTCTTTGATATACTGATTTCCTTTCTTTTGGCTATGTACCTAGCAGTGGGATTGCTGGATCATATGGTAGCTCTATTTTTAGCTTTATGAGAAACCTCCAAGCTCTTCTCCATAGTGGCTAATTTATACTAATGTACATTCCTGCCAACAGTGTACAATGGTTCCTTTTTCTCCACATCCTTGCCAGCATTTGATACTGCCTGTCTTTTGGATAAAAGCCATTTTTACTGGAGTTAGATGATATATCATTGCAGTTTGATTTGCATATCTCTGATGAGTAATTATATTGAGCACCTTTTCATATACCTGTTTGTGGTTTGTAATGTCGTCTTTTGAGAAATATCTATTTAGATTTTTTTGCCCATTTTAAAATTGTATTATTTTATTTTTTCCTATACAGTCGTTAGAGCTCCTTATATATTCTGGTTATTAATCCCTTGTCAGATGGATAATTTGCAAATATTTCACCCCATTCTGTGGGTTGTCTCTTCATTTTGTTGATTGTTTCCTTTGCTGTGCAGAAGCTTTTTCATGTGATGTGATCCCATTTGTTCATTTTTGCCTTGGTTGCCTGTGCTTGCGGGATATTACTCAAGAAATCCTTGCCCTGGAGAATTTCCCTCATGTTTTCTTGTAGTAGTTTCATAGTTTGAGGTCTTAGATTTAAGTCTTTAATCCCATTTTGATTTGATTTTTTTCCATATGGTAAGGGATAGGGGTCTAATTTCATTCTTCTGCATATGGAGATTGAAGAGACTGTCCTTTCCTCATTGCATGTTCTTGGTACTTTTGTCAAAAATGAGTTCACTGTGGATGTATAGATTTATTTCTGGTTTCTCTCTTCTGTTCCATTGGTCTATATGTGTTTTTATGCCAGTACCATTTTGTTTCAGTTACTATATCTCTGTAGTATGATTTGAAGTCAGGTAATGTAGTTTCTCCAGTTTTTCTCTTTTTGCTTAGGATAGCTTTGGCTATTCTGGGTATTTTCTGATTCCATAGAAATTTTAGAACTGTTTTTTCTATTTATGTGATGAATGTCATTGGTATTTTTGATAGGAATTGCTCTGAATTTGTAGATTGCTTTGAGAAATATGGACATTTTAACAATAATGATTATTCTAATCAATGAACATGAAATATCTTTCCATTTTTTTGTATCCTCTTTAATATCTTTCATCAGTGTTTTATAGTTTTCTTTGTAGAGATCTTTCACTTCTTTGGTTAATTCCTAGGTATTTCTTTTTCAGATTATTTGCAGTTGGCATACAGAAATGCTACTGATTTTTGTATTTGATTTTGTATTCTGCAACTTGACTGAATTTGTTTATCAGTTCTAATAGTTTTTTGATGGAAACTTTAGGTTTTTCCAAATATAAGATCATATCATCTGCAAACAAGGATAACTTGACTTCTTCCTTCCCAATTTGGATGCTCTTTATTTCTCTCTTCTCTAATTGCTCTAGCTAGGACTTTCAGTACTATGTTGAATAGCAGTGGTAAAAATGAGCATCTCTGTTGTGTTCTAAATATAGGAGGAACCATCCTTGCATCCCTTGGATAAATCTCACTTGGTCATGATGGATGATCTTTTTAATGTGTAGTTGATTTCGGTTTGCTAGTATTTTGTCGAGGATTTTTGCATCAATGTTCATTAGGGATGGTGACCTGTAGTTTTCTTTTTTAAATGCATTTTTGTCTGGTTTTGGTATTAAGGTAACACTGGCCTCGTAGAATAAGTTTACAAGTATTTGTTCCTCCTCTACTTTTTGGAATAGTTTGAGCAGAATTGGTATTAGTTCTTCTTTCATTGTTTGGTAGAATTCAACAGTAAAGCCATCAGGTCCCAGGTTTTTCTTTGCTGGGAGAATTTTTATTATGGTTTCAATCTCATTACTTGTTATTGGTCTGTTCAGGTTTTGGATTTCTTCATGGTTCAATGTTGGTAGGTTGTATGTATATAGGAATTTATCCATTTCTTCTAAGTTTTCCCATTTATTGGTATATAGTTTGTCACAGTAGCCTCTAATGATCCTTTGAATTTCTGTAGTATCAGTTTTAATGTCTCCTTTTTCATCTCTGATTTTATTTATTTGGGTCTTCTCTTTTTTTTCTTAGTCTGGCTAAGTTTGCCATTTTTGTTTATCTTTTCAAAAAACAACTTTTTGTTTTGTTTATCTTTTTTTTTTTTTTCCTTTTTAAACGGAGTCTCACTCTGTCGTCCAGGCTGGAGTGCAATAGCGCAATCTTGGCTCACTGCAAGCTTCACCTCCCAGGTTCATGCCATTCTCCTGCTTCAGCTTCCTGAGTAGCTAGGACTACAGGTGCCCGCCACCACACCCAGCTATTTTTTTGTGTTTTTTTTAGCAGAGACAGAGTTTCACCATGTTAGCCAGGATAGTCTCAATCTTCTGACCTTGTGATCTGCCCGTCTTGGCCTCTCAAAGTGCTGGGATTACAGGTGTGAGCCACCATGCCTGGCTTTGTTTATCTTTCATATTTTCTTTGTTTCAATTTCATTTATTTCTGTTCTGATATTTATTTCCTTACTCCTATTAACTTTGGGTTTGATTTGCTGTTGTAGGTTGCATAATAGGTTGTTTATTTGAAGTTTTTCTTCTTTTTTGATGTAAGCACTTATAGTTATAAAGTTCCCTTTTAGTACTTCTTTTGCTGTATCCCATTGGTCTTCATAGGTTGTGTTTCCATTATCATATGTTTCAAGAAATTTTTCAGTTTGCTTCTTAATCTCTTCATTAACCCATTGGTCATTCAGGAGCACATTGTTTAATTTACATGGGTTTGTATAGTTTCCAAATTTTCTCTTGCTACTGATTTTTAGTTTCATTCAATTGTGATCAGAGAAGATACTTGATATTATTTCAATTTTCTGAATGTCTTAAGACTTGTTTTGTGGCCTAACATATGGCCTATCCTGATCTATACTTGAGAATAATCCATGTGCTTAGGAGAAGTGTGTGGAGTATTCTGCAGCTGTTGGATGAAATGTTCTATAAATATTTATTATGTCCATTTGGTCTATTGGGCAGATTAAGTTTGATGTTTCTTTGTTGATTTTCTGTCTGGATGATCTGTCCAATGCTGAAAGTTGGGTGTTGACGTTTCCAGCTATTGTTGTCTTGGGATATGTCTCTCTCAAGCTCTAATAATATTTGCTTTGTATATCTGGGTGCTCCAGTGTTGGGTGCATATATATTTATAGTTGTTATATCCTCTTGCTGAATTGATTCCTTTATCATTACATAATGACCTTCCTTGTCTCTTTTGATAGCTTTTGTCTTGAAACCTAGTCTGTCTGATATAAGTGTAGCTACTCCTGCTCTTTTTTGGTTTCCATTTGCATGGGATATCTTTTTTTATCCTTTTATTTTCAGTCTTTGTGTGTCTTTATAGACGAAGTATGTTTCTTGTAGTCAGCAGATCATTAGGTCTTGCTTTTTAAAATTTAATTTTAATCCATTGAATCCATTCAATCCTGCGTCTTTTGATTGGAGAGTTTAATCCATTTATATTCAGTGTTATTATGGATAAGTAAAGACTCCTGCCATTTTGTTATTTGTTTTCTAGTTGTTTTGTGGTCTTCTCTTCCCTCTTTCTTTCCTTCGTGTCTTCCTTTCAGTGGAAGTGATTTTCTCTGGTGGTATGATTTAGTTTCTTGCTTTTTATTTTTTTTGCATATCCATTGTATGCTTTTTAATTTTAGGTTACTATGAGGCTTGCAAAAATACCTTATAACCCATTATTTTAAACTGATGACAACTTAACTCTGATTGCATAAACAAATAAGCAAAAAGAAAATTAATGAAAATGCTACATTTTAACTTTGTCATCCCACTTTTAAACTTTTTATTGTTTCTACTTTATCTTATTATACCGCGTATATCTTGAAAAGTTGTTTTAGCTATTATTTTTGATAAGTTCATCTTTTTGTCTTTCTACTTAAATATAAGTAATTAGCACAATTATAGTGCTATAATTTTCTGTTTTTCTGTGTACTTACTATTATGAGTGAGTTTTCTACCTTCAGATGGTTTCTTATTGCTCCTTAATGCCTTTTTTCTTTCAAACAAAAGAAATCCCTTTAGCATTTCTTGTAGGATAGTTCTGGTGTTGATGAAAGGCTTCAGTTTTTGTTTGTCTGGGAAAGTCTTTATTTCTCCTTTATGAAGGCTATTTTTGCCAGATATGCTATTCTAGGATAAAACATATTTTCCCTTCAGCACTTTAAATATGCCATGCCACTCTTTCCTGGCCTGTAAGGTTTCCACTGAAAAGTCTGCTGCCAGATGTATTGGAGCCCCATTGTATGTTATTTACTTCTCTTCTTTTGCTGATTTTAAAATCTTTTCTTTATCCTTGATCTTTGCAAGTTTATTAGTAAATGCTTTGAGGTTAAATCTGTTTGGTATTCTACAGTCTTTTTTACTTGAATATTGCTATCTTTTTCTAGGTTTGGGAAGTTCTGTTATTATCCTTTTGAACACACTTTCTCTCTCTCTCTCTCTTTGTCTCTCTCCCTCTCTCCCCCTACCTACTCTTTAAGGTCAATAACTTAGATTTGCCCCTTTGAAGCTATTTTATAGATATTTTGGGCATTTCCTTCTTTTTTATTCTTTTTTCCTTTGTCTCTGCTGACCATGTATTTTCAAATAGCCTGTCTTCATGCTCACTAGTTCTTTCTTCTGCTTGATCAATTCTGCTATTAAGGGACTCTGATGATTCTTCAGTATGTCAGTTGCATTTTTGACCTCCAGATTTTCTGCTTGATTCTTTTTAATTATTTCAATTTATTTGTTAAATGTATTTGATAAAATTCTGAAT
This sequence comes from Colobus angolensis palliatus, assembly GCF_000951035.1. NCBI lineage: Eukaryota > Metazoa > Chordata > Mammalia > Primates > Cercopithecidae > Colobus > Colobus angolensis. The sequence continues at coordinate 636,112 of NW_012115500.1, read as the reverse complement.
TCTTTCTTTGTGTTATGTTGAGTGTCTTTGAATGTTCTCAGCACAGCTATATTGGATTCTCTGTCTGAAAGGTCACACATCTCTGTCTCTATAGGATTGGTCCCTGGTGCCTTATTTAGTTTGTTTAATGAGGTCATGTTTTCCTGGATGATCTTGAGGTTGTGGTGTTTGTCAGTGTCTGGGCATTGAAGAGTTAGGTATTTATTGTAGTCTTTGCAATCTGGGCTTGTTTGTAGCCATCCTCCTTGGGAAGGCTTTCCTGGCATTTGAAGGGATTTCAGTATTATGATCTAAGTTTTTGGTAACTGCAGCCTTTTCTGCATTAAGGGGTACCCCAAGCCCAGTAATGCTATGGTTCTTATAGACTTGTAGAGGCATCACCTTGGTGGTCTTGAATAAGATCTGAAAGAATTCTCTGGATTACTGGGCAGAGACTCTTGTTCTCTTCCTTTACATTCTCCCAAACAAATGGAGTCTCTCTTTCTCTGTGCTGAAGTGCCTGGAGCTTGGTGAGGGTTGACACAAGCAGCCTTGTGGCTACCATCACTATTAGACCTGAAGCCAGCACAGCACTGGATCTTGCTCAAGTGGGCATCCTTATTTTGTTCTGGATCTTAGAGGAAAGGATTTCCATTTTTCACTGTGGAGTATAATGTTAGCTATTGGCTTATAATATATGGTTTATATTGTGTTGAGGTACATTCCTTCTGTACCTAATTTGTTGAGGATTTTTATTATGAAATAAAATTTGGTCAAATGATGTTTCTGCATCTAATGAGATGATATGCAATAAGCCAGGCACAGAAAGGTAAATACTGCATGTTTTCACTTACATGTGGAATCTGAAACAATGAAATCCATGGTAGAAGAGGGTAGTACGCTGGTTACCAGAGGCTGGGGGTTGGGGGAATGGGGAGATGATGGTCAAAGGACACAAAGTCTCAGTTAAACAGGAACAATATGTGTATGTGTGTGTGTGTATATATATGTATATATATGTAATATATATATGAGATCTATTGTACAGTGTGGCGAATACAGTTAGTAACAAGTGTATTGTGCATTTTGAAATTACTAAGACTAAATTTCAAATGTTCTTACCACAGTTTTTTTTTTTGAGACTGACTCACTCTGTCACCCAGACTGGAGTGCAGTGGCACGATCTCAGCTTACCGCAACCTCCGCCTCGCAGGTTCAAGTGATTCTCCTGTTTCAGCCTCTTGAGTAGCTAGGATTACAGGCATGTACTATTGCACCCAGCTAATTTTTTGTATTTTTAGTAGAGACAGGGTTTCACCATGTTGGCCAGGCTGATCTAAAACTCTTGACCTCAAATGATCCCCCTGCCTTGGCCTCCCAAAATGCTGGGATTATAGGAGTGAGTCACTGCACCCAGCCACACCACAAAAATTGATATGTATTTGAGGTGGTGGATATGTTAATTAGCATGATGTAGTGATTCCACGTTGTATTCATAAATCATAGCATCACTTTCTACTCCATAAACATATAACTGTAATTTCTCAATTTACAATGAAAGAAAAGTAAAGGATTAGTAAAGAGAAGGTTAACTAGATATGCTAAAGCTAGGCCAGGGAATGTCTTTGAATATCATGTCTCTCCTATGATCAAACTGCTTCAGGGGTCCCCCAAATCTCTTAGAACAAAGTCCCAGCTTCTCTCCATGACCTACAGGGTTCTTCATGATTGACATCAGCTAACTTCTCAGACATGGTCTTCTACCATGCTCTCTCTCATTCTGCTTCTTCCTCTTCTGCCTTGCTATTCATCAGCACATCAAGCTCTTTTTTTTTTTTTTTTTTTGCCTCAGGATCTTTGCCCTTGCTTCTCTCTTTCTGAATTTCTCTTACTTCCAGGTCTGCATTCAGGTACCTGCTGAAATGTCAGCTCCACAGAAAACCATCCCCGATCACCTAATTTAAGCCACTTCCCAAGACTGGCTTAGTCTCCCAGCCTACATCTTTCTGCCATCCTGGAAGCCTCCTGTCCTTGAACATTGGACTCTAAGTTCTTCAGTTTTGGGACTCTTGGATCTTTGACCACAGATTGAAGGCTGTACTGTTGGCTTCCCTACTTTTAGGGTTTTGGGACTCAGATTGGCTTCCTTGCTCCTCAGCTTGCAGACGACCTGTTGTGGGACCTCAACTTGTGATTGTATAAGGAAACTTGGATTCAGATAATTTAAACAATTTGCTTATCAGTATACAACTATAACTTGCCCACTACTGTGTCCTATTACAAAGTCTGCCTTTAAAACGAAAATAGAGAGGACCCACAGACCCCCTGAAGGAAGCAGATTGCTCCTGAGGGAGCTGGGAAACACCCTAAATACTGTGCTAGTATCCATGGCTGAGAGATCCACAGACAGTTCACATCACAGGACTCTGTGCAGACAACCCCCGGTACCAGCCCGGAGTCTGGAAGACTTGTTGGGCAGCTAGATCCACAAGATAGATCACAATCACTACAGCTCAGCTCTCAGGAAGCCACATCCATAGGAATAGGGGGAGAGAACTACATCAAGAGAACACCCTGTGGGACAAAAGAATCTGAACAACAGCCTTCAGTCCTAGACCTTCCCCCTGACAGAGCCTACCCAAATGACAAGGAACCAGAAACCAATTCTGGTAATATGACAAAACAAAGTTCTTTATAACTCCCAAAAAAATCACACTAACTCACCAGCAATAGACCCAAACCAAGAAGAAATTCCTGATTTGCCTGAAAAAGAATTCAAGAGGCTAATTATTAAGCTAATCAGGGAGACACCAGAGACACAGGAAGCCCGATTTAAGGAAATCCAAAAAATGATACAAGAAGTGAAGGGAGAAATATTCAAGGAAATAGATAGCATAAATAAAAAACAATAAAAACTTCAGGAAACAATAGACACACTTATAGAAATGCAAAATGCTCTGGAAAGTCTCAGCAATAGCATGGAACAAGTAGAAGAAAGAAATTCAGAGGTCTGAGACAAGGTCTTTTAGTTAACCCACTGCACAAAGACAAAGAAAAAAGAATAAGAAAATACAAATACAGCCTCTAAGAAGTCTGGGATTACGATAGATGACCAAAGCTAAGAATAATCAGTGTTCTTGAGGAAGAAGAGAAATCTAAAAGTTTGGAAAACTTATTTCAGGGAATAACAGAGGAAAACTTTCCCAGCATTGCTAGAGATCTAGACATCCAAATACAAAAAGCACAAAGAACACCTGGGAAACTCATCGCAAAAAGATCGTCACCTAGGCACATTGTCATCAGGTAATCTAAAGTTAAGACGAAGGAAAGAATTTTAAGAGCAGTGAGACAAAAGTACCGGGTAACCTACAAATAAAAACCTATTAGATTAACAGCAGATTTCTCAGCAGAAACCCTACAAGCTGGAAGGGATTGGGGCCCTATCTTCGACCTCATCAAACAAAACAATTACCAGCCAAGAATTTTGTATCCAGCAAAACTATGCTTCATATATGAAGGAAAGACAGTCTTTTTCAGACAAATTCTGAGAGAATTCACCACTACCAAGCCACCACTACAAGAACTGCTAAAAGGAGCTTTAAATCTTGAAACAAATCCTGGAAACACATCAAAACAGAACCTCTTTAAAGCATAAATCTCACAGGACCTATAAAACAAAAATACAGTTTAAAAAACAAAAACAAAAAACCAAAAACCAAGGTATACAGGCAACAAATAGCATAATGAATGGAATGGTACCTCACATCTCAATACTAATGTTGAAATGTAAATGGCTTAAATATTCCACTTAAAAGATATAGAATTGTAGAATGGATAAGAATTCACCAACCGAATACTTGCTGCCTCAAGAGACTCACCTAACACATAAGGAATCGCACAAACTTAAGGTAAACGGGTGGAAAAAGACATTTTTGGAATATGGACACCAAAAGCAAGTGGGAGTAGCTATTCTCATAACAGACAAAACAAACTTTAAGGCAACAGCAGTTAAAAAAGATAAAGAGGGCATTATATAATGATAAAAGACTTAGTCCAACAGGAAAATATCACAATCCTAAACATATATGCACCTAACACTGGAGCTATCAAATTTATAAAACAATTACTAATTTCTGTCTCAGAAATGAGACAGGTGGCAACACAATAATAGTGGGAGACTTCAGTACTCCACTGACAGCACTAGACAGGTAATCAAGACTGAAGGTCAACAAAGAAACAATGGATTTAAACTATACCTTGGAACAAATAGACTTAATGGATATATATAGAACATTCCATCCAACAACCACAGAATATACATTCTCTTCAGCAGTGCATGGAACTTTCTCGAAGATAGGCCATATGATAGGCCACAAAATGAGCCTCAATAAATTTAAGAAAATTCAAATTATATCAAGCACTCTGTCAGATCACAGTGGAATAAAACTGAAAATCAACTCCAAAATGAACCTTCAAAACCATGCAAATACATGGAAATTAAATAACCTGCTCTTGAATGATCATTGGGTCAAAAATGAAATCAAGATGGAAATTAAAAAAGTCTTTGAACTGAATGGCAACAGTGACTCAACATATCAAAATCTCTGGGACACAGCAAAGGCGATGCTAAAAGGAAAGTTTACAGCCATAAATGCCTACATCAAAAAGTCTGAAAGAGCACAAACAGACGATCTAAGGTCACACCTCAAGGAACTAGAGAAACAAGAACAAACCAAACCCAAATCCAGCAGAAGAAAGGAAATAACCACGATCAGAGTAGAACCAAATGAATTTGAAACAAACAAACAAAATACAAAAGATAAGTGAAACAAAAAGCTGGTTATTTGAAAAGATGAAAAAAATTGATAGACCGCTAGCAAGATTAACCATGAAAAGAAGAGAGAAAATCCGAATTAGCTCAAGAAGAAATGAAATGGGAGATATTACAACTGACACCACATAAATACACAAGATAATTCAAGGCTACTATGAATACCATTATGCACATAAACTGGAAAATCTAGAAGAGATGGATAAATTTCTGGAAAAATACAACCCTCCTAGTTTAAATCAGGGAGAATTAGATACCCTGAACAGACTAATAACAAGCAACAAGATTGAAATGGTAGTTAAAAAATTACCACACACACACACAAAAGTACAGGACCAGATGGATTCACAGCAGAATTCTACTAGACATTCAAAGAAGAATTGGTACCAGTCCTATTGACACTATTCCACAAGATAAAGAGGGAACCCTCCCTAATTCATTCTATGAAGCCAGTATCACCCTCATACCAAAACCAGGAAAGGATATAATCAAAAAAGAAAACTACAGACCAATATTCCTGATGAACATAGATACTAAAATCATTAACAAAATAGTAGCTAACTGAATCTAACAATGTATCAAAAAGATAATCCACCATGATCAAATGGGTTTCATACCAGGGATGCAGGGATAGTTTAACATATGCAAGTCAATAAATGTGATACAGCACATACACAGAATTAAGAACCAAAATCACATGATCATCTCAATAGACACAGAAAAAGCATTCGACAAAATCTAGCATCCCTTTATCATTAAAACTCTCAACAAAACTGGTACACAAAGGACATCTATGACAATAAAATGTCATAATGTAACAATGTAATAAAAGTAATAAAAGTCATCTATGACAAACCTACAGCCAACATAATACTGAATGGGGAAAAGTTGAAAGTATTCCCTCTGAGAACTGGAACAAGATAAGGATGCCGCTCTCATCACTCCTCTTCAACATAATACTGGAAGTCCTTGCCAGAGCAATCAGACAAGAGGAAGAAATAAAGGGCATCCAAATCATTAAAGAGAAAGTCAAACGGTTGCTGTTTGCTGATAATATGAACATTTACCTAGAAAACCCTAAAGACTCTTCCAGAAAGCTCTTAGAACTCGTAAAAGAATTCAGCAAACTTTCTGGATACAAAATTCATGTACACAAATCAGTACCTCTTCTATACACTGACAGTGACCAAACTGAGAATCAAATCAAGAACTCAATCCCTTTGACAATAGCTGCAAAAACAACAAAACAAAACAAACAAACAAAATCCACAAAACTCAGGAATATACCTAACCAAGGAAGTGACATACCTCTACAAGGAAAACTACAAAACACTGCTGAAAGAAATCATAGATGACACAAACAAATGGAAACACATCCAATGCTCATGGATGGGTAGAATCAATATTGTAAAAATGACCATACTTCCAAAAGCAATCTACAAATTCAATGCAATTTCCATCAAAATACCACTATCATTCTTCACAGAATTAGAAAAACAATGATAAAATTCATATGGAACCAGAAAAGAGCCCACATAGCCAAAGCAGGACTAAGCCAAAACAAACAAACAAAAACAAACAAAACAACCAACCAATCAAACAACAACAACAACAAAAACAAAAACAAAAAATCCCAACCAAATCAGGAGGCATCACATTACCTGATACCAAACTACAAGGCCATAGTCACCAAGACAGCATGGTACTGGTATAAAAATAGACACAGAGATCAATGGAACAGAATAGAGAATCCAGAAATAAACCCAAGTACTTACAGCCAACTGATCTTCAACAAGCAAACAAAAACATAAAATGGGGAAAGGACACCCTTTTCTTTTTCTTTTTTTTAAAACTGAATTTTATTTTTTTAACTATACTTTAAGTTCTGGGGTACATGTGCACAAAGTGCAGGTTTGTTACATAGGTATACATTTGCCATGTTGGTTTGCTGCACCCATCAACTTGTCATTTACATTAGGTATTTCTCCTAATGCTATCCCTCCCCCAGCCCCCTAACCCCGAAAAGGCCCTGGTGTATGATGTTTCCCTCCCGTGTCCGTGTGTTCTCATTGTTCAACTCCCACTTACGAGTGAGAACATGTGGTGTTTGATTTTTATCTTCTTGTGTTACTTTGCTGAGAATGATGGTTTCCAGTTTCATCCATGTCCCTGCAAAGGACATGAACTCATCCTTTTATATGGCTGCATAGTATTCCTTGGTGTATATGTGCCACATTTTCTTTATCCAGTGTATCATTGACGGGCATTTGGGTTGGTTCCAAGACTTTACTATTGTGAACAGTGCTGCAATAAACATACATGTGTATGTGTCTTTATAGTAGAATGATTTATAATCCTTTGGGTATATACCCAGTAATGGGATGGCTGGGTCAAATAGTATTTCTAGTTCTAGATCCTTGAGGAGTTGCCACACCGTCTTCCACAATGGTTGAACTAATTTACACTCCAACCAACTGTGTAAAAGTGTTCCTATTTCTCCACATCTTCTCCAGCATCTGTTGTTTCCTGACTCTTTAATGATCAACATTCTAATTCTAACTGGCTTTAGATAGTATCTCATTGTGGTTTTGATTTGAATTTCTCTGATGACCAGTGATGATGAGCATTTTTTCATAATTTTGTTGGCTGTATAAATGTCTTCTTTTGAGAAGTGAAGGACACCCTTTTCAACAAATGGTGCTGGGATAATTGGTTAGCCACATGTAGGAGAATGAAACTAGATCCTCATCTCTCACCATATACAAGAATCAATTGCAGGTGGATTAAGGACTTAAATATAAAGCCTGAAACTACAAAAACTCTAGAAGATAACATTGGAGAAACCCTTCTATACATTGAGTAAGGCAAGGATTCCAACACCAAGAACCCAAAAGCAAATGCAATAAAAACAAAGATAAATTGCTGGTACTTAATTAAGCTAAAGAGCTTTTGCACGGCAAAAGAAACAATCAGCAGAGTAAACAGACAACTTACAGAGTGGGAGAAAATCTTCACAATCTATGCATTTGACAAAGGATGAACATCCAGAATCTACAATGAACTCAAACAAATCAACAAGAACAAACAATTCCATCAAAAAGTGGGCTAAGGACATGAATAGCCAATTCTCAAAAGATGATATACCATTTGATCCAGCAGTCTCACTATTGAGTATCTACCCAGAGGAAAAGAAGTCATTATATGAAAAAGACACTTGCACATGCATGTTTATAGCAGCACTGTTCACAATTGCCAAATCCTGTAACCAACCCAAATGCCCATCAATCAATGAGTGGATAAAGAAACTGTGGTAAATACACACACACACACACACACACACACACACACACACACACAACGATGGAATACTACTCAGTCATAAAGAGGAATGAATTAATGGCATTTGCAGCCACGTGGATGAGATTGGAGACTATTATTCTAAGCGAAGTAACTCAGGAATGGAAAATCAAACATCCTATGTTCTCACTCATAGGTGGAAGCTAAGCTATGAGGATGCAAAGGCATAAGAATGTCACAATGAACTTTGGAGACTCACGGTGAAAGGATGAGAAGGAGGCGAGGGATAAAAAACTACCAATAGGGTGCAGTGTATACTGCTTGGGTGATGGGTGCACCAAAATCTCACAAATCACCACAAAAGAACTTACTCATGTAACCAAAAACCACTTGTTCCCCAATAACTTACGGAAAAATAATCACTGGGGAACACTGTATAGTAATAACAGTCATTTTCTCATAAAGACAAAACAAAACCTCACGAAAATCAACAACAACAAAAAAAGCTACTTCTCTACCAACTGTTTCCTAAATCCTTATTCTGTTCATCTTTATTCACAGAATGTATCAATACCTGAAATGATATTGTATATTGATTAAATTGTTTATTGTTTGCCTTCCCAACTAGAAAGTAAATTACACGTGGGTTGGGACTTTATCTTACTGCTGAATCCAAGCACCTTCTACAGTGATTGGCATACAGTAGTCACTCAATATATATTTACCGAATAAAGGAATGAAAGCCCTATGGGTGGGATAAGGATTCTGCTCTCTTGTTTTGCAGCCCAGAAATACTGATGGAAGGTTTTTGTAAGCAAAGTACATAATGTGATCAGAGTGGTGCTTTTAGAAACTGAAATTATGGCAGCAAATGTACAGGAGAGATTGAAATAGGAAGAAATGAGAGGTGCAGAGACCAGTTAAGACACTGTGAGAGTGGAGAGTAAAGAGAAATGTTTAGGAAGTTCAATAGAAATAAATTTACTGATTGAGGTAAAAGGAAAGACTAAGTCAACAGTGACTTGAAAATTTCAAGTGGGAAGATGGTTGCATCATAAATAAAAGTATTATAATGAAAAAGAGAAAGTTTTGGAGCAAAGGTGAAGAGTTTAGTTTTGCAAATAATGGTTTTTCAAATGTCAGAATGACTAATGCAGAAATGTCTAGCAGGAAACTGAGAATGAGAGCTTGAGTACTGAGAGAGAAATTTGGTTTGGTGTGAGATTTGGGTTTTAGAATCAGTAACAGGGTGATTGTTAAAGCTATGTGCATAACTGAGATTACAAAAGGTACACAGATGGGGTCCAGGGACACCTCAAGAAATACAGACATTTAAGGAGTGGAAGGGAAAGGAAAGTCAGAGAAGAATGTCTTTGGATATCATGTTTTTCAAGTTTTTCAAAAGTAGAACAATCGGGAAAAGGTTATATAAATGGAAACTCAATAGAGAATGGGAGTTCCACAAAAGAACAGGTAATCCCTGATGTCACAGCCTAATAGAAAACAAGGACAATGAGGCTGGGCACGGTGACTCATGCCCGTAATCTCAGCACTTTGGGAGGCTGAGGCACGTGGATCACCTGAGGCCAGGAGTTTGAGACCAGCCTGGCCAACATGGTGAAACTCCATCTCTACTAAAAATACAAAACTAGCCGGGTGTAGTGGTGCATGCCTGTAATCCCAGCTACTCAGGAGGGTGAGGCAGGAGAACTGATTGAACCTAGGAGGTGGAGGTTGCAGTGAGCCAAGATCACACCACTGCACTCCAGCCTGGACAACAAGAGCAAAACTCCATCTGGAAAAAAAAAAAAAAGAAAAAGAAAACAAGGACAATGAGCATTGAGAAAAGAGACTGAATATGGTGGAGATAGGTGTCACTGGCAATCACTGAGAAAGTGTTTGCTTTGGTCATGCCACCTTACCTGGGCTTTGAAAGAGGGGGAAGAATTCGGAAGCAGAAATAATAAAGAAGGAGACAAACTCTATGATGCCAGACCTCTCAGAAGCATTCAGCTCAGCCGGCCACCCCTTTCTGGAAGCACTCTTCTCTTTACTTCCAGGGTTTTCTCTTTATATCCTTGGTGGCTCTTTTTCTGTGGCTCCTCTTACCCTTTTCAACCTTTGGACACTGGATTTTTAAGGTTTTGTTCTAGGTCTTTTTCTTCTTTTAAAGATTGTATTCTTCTTAGACTTTCCTTTCTTTTCTATCCCCTCTTTCTTCTCTCTTTCCAGGTGATCTTAAATGTTCTCATAGATTTAAATGCCACTTTTATGCTAAATACGCCAAATTTATACCTCCAGGCCAGGACACTTCTGAGTTCCCAATTCACATATCTGCAGTTGACAGTTCCATTTAGATGTCACACAGTCATTTAAACTTAATCTATCTAAAACAGAACTCTTATTTCTACAAAATATATTCTTTCCTGTCTTAACCAAGAGCTCCACCAATCTATCCACTTGCTCATGTCAGAAGCCTCAGAATCATCCTAATTATTCATTTCCCTCACTCCCCCCACAGAATCTATCAGCAAGTCCTGTTGATTCCATCTCCTTAAGTTTTTGCAAATTCACCCCCCTTACTCTGTCTTTGCTGCCACCATGGTAGATCAGGCTGCTACAGTAGCCTCTTTTTTTTTTTTTTTTTTTATGTTGAAAAGATATATATATTTAGAATTAGGCAGTTGGACTCAGTTTAGATGATCCCAATTTTGTTGGCAACATCCAAAGCGTCATTATCAGGAGCTAGTCGAACATATGCCTTTTTCTCTCCATCAGGCCGAATCAGGGTGTTGACCTTGGCCACATCAACGTCATAGAGCTTCTTCACAGCCTGTTTAATCTGGTGCTTGTTGGCTTTAACATCCACAATGAACACAAGTGTGTTGTTGTCTTCTATCTTCTTCATGGCAGACTCAGTGGTCAGCGGAAACTTGATGATAGCATAGTGGTCAAGCTTGTTTCTCCTGGGGGCGCTCTTCCGAGGATATTTGGGCTGCCTCCGGAGTCGCAGTGTCTTGGGCCGCCGGAAGGTGGGTGACGTGCGGATCTTCTTTTTTTTGTGGCTGTGGACACCTTTCAACACTGCTTTCTTGGCCTTTAAAGCCTTCGCTTTGGCTTCGGCTTTAGGAGGGGCAGGAGCTTCCTTCTTCGCTTTCGGCGCCATCTTGTGAAAAAATACAGTAGCCTCTTAATTGCTCTCTCTGCTTTCGCTTTTGCTTTCCTCTAGTTCCCTCTTCATATACCTGCAAGGGGTATCATTTTCTTATTTCCATCTAAAAATCCTTCAATGGCTAGCTGTTGAATTCAAAATAAATTCTAAGCTACTAATTAAGTGGACTTTCCGCTCCTCAAACAAGCCAGGATCTTTCTACCTCAGGGCCTTTGCACAAGCTGTTCCCTCAGCTGGAACTGCCATTTTCCTCACTCTTCCCAGGGCTCCTTTTCATCCTTCAGGTCTTATCCAAAATAGTTCCTCACTGAAGAGGGCTTCTCTACCTATCTTCAGTAGGGTCTCTGATTACTCTTTATTTCAGCTCCTTGTTTCTTAATAACACTAACATGAGTGCTAGTGTGTTGTATTTTTCTTTGGGTAGGGATTCTTATTTCCTTAACTAGACAGTGGAACCTCAGCTTAGTCTTTATTTCCCTAACATCTAGCATAATGCTTGCCACAAAGTGAGAGAAACTTACTAAATATTTAGTAAATAAATGAATAATACTTTCAAGAACATTGGCAACAAGTGGAGTGAGATGCAGAGGGCAAGAACTCCCAGGAATCTCTGACTTGAGAGGAGGCTTTCCAGGATGTACTTGTGCATGTATGCAGAGAGGGTGAGATCGAAGAGGGAAGAGGTGGGCAGTTTCCTGATGGGGTAAAGTACCCAAAAAGGAATCAGGTTAAGGGCACAGTTGGAGGGGTTAGCTCAGGCAGTGTGAAAGGACAGTGCTTCCATGGTGGGGGTATGATGTGGCCTCAGTATGAGTGGAAGGAAGGATTAGGAATGCTTACGTCCGTCCTTTCAATTATAGACAAGGAGAAGGTGCGATCATGTGTGGGGAGTCAGAGGCTTGGAATAGGCAAAAAGACATGGGCTGTGAAGGTCTGAGAAGGGGTCAAGGACAGGTTAATAAGAGGTTTGCTGGTTGGAAGAACTCATCCAATGTCAGAGAGAGGGAATTTGTAGTAGAAATTTACAGGAGCCAAATTAATCTAATGTTACCAGCAGTATTAATATGGGATTCTCAAAAGAATTCCTTGAAAATGCAGAAAAAAATTCCCAGGTCAATTTTATTCTTAATCTTTATATATGTGGGACAGATATTAATCTACTATACTTTTTCCAAAAAATAGCTTAATCTTTTTACATCAGTTTATTAATAATAATAGACTGAAGGAGAACTTTCATGGTTTGGTCACAGCAAAAATGTTACATTTCATGGTTTGCTTTGCTTTTCATTCCAATAATACATTTGCTTGGCCCAGTGCTCTCAGAGTGGGTTTTAAGCCACTGACTCTAACTCTAAAGAATGGGACATGGCCAAGTGACAATGTGTTTCATCCTGAGTAAAAAAGAGTGCCTACTTTCTTTCATTCTGAATTTAGGGTTGTCCCTTTCTCCTACAGGGGTGGTTTGTGGGGGTGAATAGAAGGTTGTGAAATCTGAGAACAGCACTCTGGAGTTCCTCTGGGGGTGAGCAAAGACTCTGCCCACTTTCTCCCTACACTCCGGTTCAGGCTTCCAGGATGATCACAGTTCACTGAGTGCAAGGGACCTGAATAGCCAGCAACTGAATCCCCAGCCTCAATAACTTTCTCCACTCTGATTTCGAAGCAGCTAGGGATGTTTCCTGGTTGAAAGCTCAGGGGCCTTTTGTTGCCAGTTTAGGTTTGGGAAGGATCTGGCAACAGGGTGGCAGTTTTGTCCCCCTCTATGCCAGAGAGGCAGTTGGTGTGGGTTTTCTTTGTTTCTCGCCTGGAGAGTGCATGCATCATTTCCCTTCTGTGGAGGCAAAGAGGACACCTGGGCTTCATGATGTGAACAGAAAGGTAGCACCAGACATAAAATTACGAGTCCTTTAAGGTGTGCTTACAATAAAAAGATGTGAATCTTCTCCAGGTATTTACCTGACCCATCTGCTTACTCTGGCTTTGACATTCTAAGTCAAGGACCAGCTACATTTGATAAAAGCATCTTTAGATGAGTGCTGCATAGATATTCATTGATTTTTTTGGACTTTCAGGTCAAGCTGCCCTTGAAGTACCAGTGAGTCTCCTTGGAACTGTACAACTACATTATGTTTCTTTTCTTTTCCTAGCACTTGGGAGGCCCTGCTAATGTTTATCAGCTGATCCTTTGTACATGAACTGAGTAGCAGAAGCCCTCTTGGTGCTTATTCTCCCATGCTTGTGCTAAATAACAAACCTCTTTCTGCCTTCCAAAAATGTTGTGACTCTCTTCACTGGTAGAACCCAGTAACGATTAGTTTCGTTTAGGTTCAGGGTCAGAGAAAGGCAGGCCCACACAAGAACCCAAAAGCACCAGTTCTTCAGAATAACTGGGGAGATTCTGGAATAGCAGCATATTTCAGAGAACCTGGAGAGGCTGCATATGTGATCTTTAGGGGCTTGGCGGAAATCACACCTAGACTTCACAATTGAATTGGGTGATGAGGCAGTCAGTCCGTTTTCTAGAAACACTCCTCACAGATCTTCAAGAACCCAGCAGCATCCTGATGGCACGGCGTGGAAAGATGACTTATTTGATTGTATCTGATCATCTCTGCATTGCAGATGCTTACAAACCGCGTACCTCAGTGACTCCCAGGCAGAAGGGCAGGTGGCTATTATTACTTACGGTATACAGTTAACACAGTAATGTGGGCCGAATGAAGTTAAAGAGCCAGAGCTGATTTTGGAAAAAATGGATTACGGCTATAATGAAAAACAAATAAATAAGACACCCTCTTTATACTGTCTTTAGACTGGGAATCCAACATTAAATAAATAATTTAGTTGCTCCTTTGAAGATAACTCCATCATACTCCACTCCCTTTGTTGTGTAATTCTCTGCCAGTTCTACATGTGCATATGGCATTAGGGTGCAAGGGTTGAGCTCCATGGGTGATGGTGCTGGAATCAAACCCAGTGACTCTGTTCATCTTGGGTGAACCATGAGGATGCTTCACGACTACATATGGGCTGGGTGGGTGGGGATGACAGGGATTGGGTGGGTTTGGGATGACAGAAAGAACTAAAGTGTGGTCGGTTAATGGGTTCTTTTTGTACTAATATATTTTTGATACTTCCTGAGTCAAAGCATTTAATTCTCTTCTAATATATACAGTGTTAAAAGTGAATCACAATACATCAGACTTTTACTCTGCATAGCAAATGTGTTGCAAGGGAATTAGTAGAACCATAAAGCAGTTGAATCAATGTAAAATAAATGTTCTTATGAGAGAGCCTTGTTATTCTCTGTGGGTGAGATAACTTTTTGATATTATATATTAATGCATGAGAATACACAGAGAAGTCTTCTTAATTGAAACGTCTATGATGGCTACTTGGCTGCTTAGTCAGAAATTTGACTAATGCAGATAATCACAAAGAGACTTACGTGTTGCATATTTTATTTTAGCCTAAAGCACATAAATATAATATTCTTGATGAAGAATGTGTTCTGCAATTGGGGTTCTGCCTTATCTTTTTTGCATAAATCTCACTCATAATGCATCATTTACTTTCCTTAATTTTAGTATTTTTTAAAATTACATTTTTTTTTTTTTTAGTGGCGCATAAACTCAACTTTTGTGGGAGCTATTTGAGGACAGAGTCCTAGATATTTAAGATTTTTTCCCCCACATAGTTGTGTGTTCACCCCTGATTTTAAAGTATTTTTTGTATTTTAGTATATTTAGTATTTTGCATTTATCAAGCTTTTCTAAAGCATTCTATTTTCATAAACCATCCATCTTTCTTTCTGTACCATATGTCATCAGTTTATGCAATAATATAAAATTAAACTATGCCATTATAATTACAAATACAACTGGCATAAAAAGGTTTGGGAATGGGATGGGTGCAGTGGCTCACGCCTGTAATCCCAGCACTTTGGGAGGCCAAGGCAGACAGACTGCTTGAACCCAGGAGTTTGAGACCAGCCTGGGCAACATGGTGAGACTCCTTTTCTTCAAAAAATTAGTGAAAAATTAGCTGGGCATGGTGGCACGTGCCTGGGGTCCCAGATACTCAGGAGGCCGAGGCGGGAGGGCTGCTCGAACCTGGGAGGTTGAGGCTGCAGCGAGCCGTAATTGCACCAATGCACTGCAACCTGTGTGACAGAGTGAGACCCTGTCTCGAAAAAAAAAAAAAAAGTTTGGTAATGAACATGCTGACTCTTTGCAAGCATTCAAACAATGTTAAGAACAGAATTCTGTGGATACTAAAGATCATTTCGTGCTCTGCAAGCCTCAGTATATTTTGTGGGAGTTAGGAGTGTTGGTTAATTTGGCCAGTCAGTGAAGAGGAAATAAGTTCTGAGAGCTTCTACTCTATTCTAAAACAAATACAATATTTACATAAGTGGGCAAGTAAACTAAATAGCGTTTTGTGAGCTTTGATTTCCCACACATGCAAGCGGCGTGACATTTTGCTTACATATACGTGTGTGTAAGAGATAAGAAGCAGGAGAATAGGAGAGATGGACCTTTATGTCGTGATATTGGACATAGTTCCATTTTTTGCCTCATTCCAGAGCTTGTAAGAGATATGCTGGTGAACATCCACTGGATAGATTAAATTTTTATTACAAAAATTTGTGACTCATACTTTGAGTATGATCTTTATAATATCATAGGTAAGGTCATGAAGTTTTGAATTTACTTTTTAAAATTAAAAAATAAATTATAAGTGACAAAAATGCCTACCATCTCTTTCAGTAAAGTTCTAGGCAGAGTAGTATTCTCCTTAAGTGATAAGCTGCCATTTCTTGCCACAATTCTTGACCTGAGGTAGAAGCTGGCAGCTGCCTTTTCAGGCTGCAGGGTAACAAGACGGATGAGGCTCTGGGCAGGGATGGCCTGCTTTGCCCTGCTACCTCCCCACAGCTGGCCTCAGGAATCCCTGGTATTTTGTGCCATCTCTTCAGTTGGACCATTTACTTGAATGTGCCTTGCAGATAGAAACAGCTTAGATATATTTTGGCCCTTATGTTTCCTATGCTCAAATACAGTCACACAGGTGAAAGAAAATACGTTCTGAAAATCTGTGGGTTGGAAATGTTGGCATAAAGTTGTAATTATGTTAGCGAAATCTGAGGTGGAGTGGGGGCACTTTCCTGTGTTTAGCATTCAAGAGTTCTTCCTCAGAAATAATACTGAAAAACAAATGAAAACTCTGGTCCAGACTTTCTTGAATTTTTTTTTTTTTTTTTAATGAGATGGCTGAGGCTATGGTCAGATTATAATTTAAGACACAAATCAGGAGATTTAAATCCTTCTTTCTTTCAGGCAACAAATCAACAAATATTGACCTGATTTTGAAGATACAATTATGTTTCTAGTATACCTATGTACATTAGTTTATAGCTAATGTGTTCATGTGAACAATATACTGTTGGTAGATTTCCATGGCATGGTATAATTCTCCATAAGGGAATTTTTTTTTTTTTTTTGAGGCAGGG
>NW_012115500.1:611764-618473 GCF_000951035.1 Colobus angolensis palliatus | reverse complement strand
AAAAAAAAAAAAAAAAAAAAAAAAATTTGGGTTCCACTGTGGCAGGTAGCTCAGAGCACTAGCATTCCATCTTGTTTATTCAGATGGTGGTGTAACAACAGTAATGACTACCATTTACCTAGTGCTTGATAAAGCACATCTACATGTCCTAGTCTCATTTTATACAGATAGCAACTTTGTGTTTGGGGGATATCTCAATTTTACAGAGATGTTAATGACTGCTTAATAACACACCTCCATGAAATCATAATGTTAGGGCCAGAACCCAGGTCTCTTGACTCCAATTTTTCTATTCTTTACAAAACAGCATGTGCTCAATGCTGATAGAATAATAATAACTGATAAAAACTGCCCAGAGGCATGTGTGAGATAACATTATTGAAGAAATACTCTGTCATCAATGCTACTTTAGATTCTCATTAAGAGTTCCCCCAAAGAGGCGTATGATAATCTACTTCACAAATCCATGCCAATAGGTTGGCATGGAACTTGTAGATGCTCATAATAGTTTGAATGTTTTGGTGGGTAGAGGCTGGGGTATGTGTGTCTCCATTTTTGCTTGGTAACTGATAATATTCTTGAATAGTTAGGAGCTAGTATGTTGTTCCTTTCACGGCCAAGTAAAGTTTTGATACCATCAGATAATGCATTGGTAGCAAGAAGTAATTATTAACTTTAACATGCCAGCATTAATTCAGGAAACATTAGCTTAGATGATGTTGTAGAAACATTTTGTAATGGTAAACCCAATGTAAGAAGAGTTGATTCTCTGAAGGGTCCTGGTACTATCAGGACAAGAGTATCAGTGTTTATTCCAAAAATTTACACAATTTCTTACTCTTAGATTTTACAGGAGGATGAAACTCAAGGCATATATTTGGGATGTACAACATGTTGAGTGCACAGTATGCTATATACATAAAACCATCCATATGGTTTGCTTCTAGAAAGACTGTAAGATTTTTCTGCATGAATTCTCAGACTAACTCTGGCTGACATAAAATTCTTCTACATCCCTGAAATACTCACTTCAAGCACAGGGTCTTAGGTGAAGTCTGTATTCAGGTGCTTACTCAAGAGTAGATTTATACTATCTGCTGCTGTATGCATCTTTTAAAAATAAAACCCCACAACACTATCTTCATCACAGTAAGAGCAGTAAATAGAAGGAGGACAAACTGGCCTTCAAGAAGAGGTTATTATTAGGAAAAATTACTTCAGGAAAACCTGATCTGAAGTTATTTCAAAATAAATCTAAAGCAGATCAAAAGGAGAAACATAATAACAGGAAGGATTTAATAACAGAAAATAACTCCAGGGAAACCCACTCTTAAATTATTTCAGAAGAAATCTGGAACAACTAAAAATGAGAACAATAACAATAGAAAACGATAATAAATGGAGCTCCACCAGCAATCAGAAGATCCCCTTTTCCAGTAGCTCCCAGTGCCTCAGCTACTGGAGCTACTTCCCTTTTCCATTTTCTGCCATCAATGCAACTTTAGTTGCCACATCAGAACCCAGGATATCTTTTCATCACAACCTCCAATTCCCAAGCCTCTTCTGTGTTCAAACTGTGGGTCTGCATCAAAACACATAGCTCTTTTTTTCTTCCTTTTGTATTAAAGGTGCTTTCATTTAACTTCCACAGCAACGATGTCTACACAAACAGCAGCTATCATATTTGATTGGGCACTTGCTATGTTCTTGGTACCAGGTCTTTTATATCTATTTCACTTACTCAATGAGCTAGTTTCACTAATATGAAACTGCTTTCAGGGATCACAGTTCTTTGAATTGTTACTGGCTGGCTTGAAGCAGCACTGATCCCACCATGATAGCCCTCCAAAAGCTGATCTAGGGGACAGATCTCACTATCTTAACGGAAGCAGTTCCATAGTGAGTATTGAAAATTCACTGGCACAGCGTATCTGTAGAACAAAACCTATGTTTTGATACTTATTGTTGATACTGTGGGCTCTTTTAATGTAGGGGATTTCCTTTTTTCATCGCAGTGTAACATTTAGAAATACTCTCACTTAGGATGCTGTCATTTCCTTATTTATTCTGGATACTTCCATAGTTATTAAGGTTTCCATTAAGTGCAACATGGGCAATTTTAACTAGGAAATACCCAACCATAATTTTCAAACCAAATTAATCAAAACGAAGGTCTTGATTAATGTATAAATAAAAGGTATAGTAGTCTAAATTTATTTTATTTCCCACTAGGAATCTAGAATATGTTCTTCTTAAAATGAATAGAAACAATAAGCTCTCTTGTTTGTTTGCTTTTTCTGTCTTTTTAGGTTTCAGACAATTTCATTAATGAGTTCATTAATATCAACAAACCTGCTATGGACCAATAAGGCCTTAAAAAATTCTTCGAAGTTTGACATCTTATAAGATATTTACTCTCATATTCAAGACTAGATTTTTTTTAAAAAATAGAAACATAATTAGGTCATTCAGAAACCTGTTAAGTACGGGTTAAATGTCAGTCAAATTAGCACAACTGAAAGGGAAATCAATGAAAATGTTTCTTCCCCCGAAAGTCACAGAAATGACCTTTGAAAACCTGCTGTGTGGGTTATTCTGGCAAAAGAAACAAACTGGTGACTAACTGAGAGGTATATTAAGAGTTTCCTACACACTGTTTAACACACAATACAGCAATTCTTTTTCATAATAAGGAGAAAAGGAAGACTAATAAAAAGAAGGATAATAAGCTGCCAGGCGAAACTCACCAACAACTGCATCTCAATGGGAAAAGGGGCACCTGGGTGCCTCAGTAAGTTAAATATATTAGAATTATCCAAGAGAAGCAAAATTAAACTTGAATTCAAACCATTGCTTTGAAGGCTGGGATGATAAACTGTCTTCCCCTTACTGGCAAGAAAAGCCTCCTGTTTTCTCAGTTTACAGTTTATCCCATCATGAGTCATAGATTTTCATTTGCTCTCTACATATAAAAAGTATTTTAAGAATGTCAGATGACTGCTCTCTTTCAAGTTTCCACTCTTCTTTCAAAATGCCCATTATTGCTTGTGAATAGTGAAGAGCAGCCGGAAACCACATTATTAAACCAACAGAATCCTTTGAAACCAATGGCATAATCTTGTAGACATTTACTCAGATAACCTAAGAAAAAAATTCCAATCTTTAGGTGAATGTATTTCTGATTTTTATTCATTTTGTTGCTGCTGTGCAATCAACAAATACAACAAGTTCTGCTTAATATAGCCCTGACAAATTTTCCTCATCTCTGACAAGTGTTCTGGGTCTTGCTGATGAGCTTTTGATGAGTAGTGGAACAATGCAAGAATTGGTAACTTAAATCTGTGCTTCACTAAACAAACAAAAAGCTTATCATTGTTTAAATCACAGCTTAAGAAAATGATATATTTTTATTTTGGCAACAATCGAGAACTCAAGAAATACTAAAGGTGGTTTAAAAGAGAACTTAAGGGTTTTTTTGGACCAAAATGATATGGACATTTGTTAGACAAGCATTTATAATCTACCTCCCAGGTTCAAATGATCCTCTCACCTCAGCCTCCCAAGTAGCTGGGACTACAGGAGCATGCCACCACACCTGGCTAATTTTTGTATTTTATGTAGAGATGGGGTCTTGGCATGTTGCCCAGGCTGGTCTCAAACGCCTGAGCTCAAGCAATTGGCCCACCTTGGCCTCCCAAAGTGCTTGGATTACAGGCGTGAGCCACCATGCTTGGCTATAATTATTTTCACATAACTCCTCTTTGGAATACCTTAAAGGAATAAAATAAAAATAAATGTATAAAATAAAAAGAAATGTATAAATTACATTTCTTTTTATGTCACTCCTATATCCCATGACATTCTTATTAGGGCACAAGTTCCAATGACTGTTTTATAAATTCTTTACAATGCAGAGAAAATTTTTGCTTCAGTGGAAAACTATGCGTTGTTCAGAGTACACCCTTCCAGGTTTTTGGATTCTGATTTTATGGGGCTCTGCTCTTTTCATAGTCTTTGAGCTATTTTACAACTCTGTAAGTTGTTGATAACTGGTAGCAATGCGAAATAGTTCTTGCCTATGGACATGTAAATAAATTCTGCCTAGTGGAGGTTGAACTGACTTCCCTCCCACACTGCGGAAGGAGCCAGTTTTGCCTCTATTTGCACATTGATTTCAGTATTCCTGATCTTTAAATGTTTCCGTTCTTTGGATAGCGCTTTGAACTGGTTTTAACATCTTACTGGTTTCTTCATTAATAATGACTTAAATTTTAAAAATGAGTTAAATGAATGTTTAGCATGTGTTCATTTTCTATCTTTGTGAGAATCATGATTTTACTTTATTTATTTGGAAAATTATTCTTTAATAACAATTTAAAGAAGAAATAGGTTTTAAGAGGAAAGTTTTGAAATTAGGTGACTATAATCTCTGATCTCACAGATGGTTACCAGTCTTCTTTTTCATTTCTTTGTGCTGTAATTTTATTCACAGCTTTCATTCATTTTTTAACCCTGGATAAACTTTTAAAGAGTGGAAAATCAATGCAACAATTGATAATTTAAATTTGTGCTCCACAAAGTTAAAACAGATAAACTATCAATGTTTTAAATCACCATTTAAAAAATGATATATATTTATATATTTTATGTATTTTTAATTTTGGCAACAATCTAGCACTCAAGAAATATTAATGATGGTTTACAAGATAACTTAGTTGGCCCAGAAAGATGTGGAAAGCCTTTAGAAAATAATAAGTAGTATGTATTTTCCATATAACTCTCTTTTGCAAGTGGATATTTTTATTGAGACCATCCATAGGAACCATTACATTGTATTAAAAAAAACATTTCACAACATGCAATAAATAAAAACATATTTGTATACTTACTGTGCCCCACCAGAGAGCATCTGCATATGTAGAAAACTCTTTATTGGCATCCTTTTCCACCAGATAGACAAGGAAAGATGAAAAAATAAGAACCAAAAATCCTATGTACCAAGCTGTGATTAATTCCTAGGTATAAAAGGAATGAAAGATTTTTAGAGGTGGGAAATTTTTGAAAAAGGAAAAAATAATTCTATGATGATTCTATTCACTTTACTGCTTCTTGGATGTTTATGATGGCTCTTAAATAATCCATTGCACATCATGTCCCAAAATTGTTTTAACCAATTTCTGCAATGACTAAGTTTGCTTGTGATAGGTTTATTAAATATTACAGCGATCAGTGAAAAAGTTTCAAAACTTGTTTTTTAAACTCAGAGAGCAAATCTTACCTTGCTGTGAGCGTAAACCACCGAACCCAGTAATTTCCAAGTGCCTCCCCTTCGGTCCATGCGCACCATGCGGAGGATCTGTAGGAAACGGAGACTTCTGAGTGCAGACGTGGCAAAAATATTACCCTGAGTTTTTGCAGAAACAACTGCTATTGAAGCGATAAGAACAATGGTATCTGAAAGAAACAGGTCAAAACAGCCATAATTAGCACGACCAGGAATTTTTATTTACCAAAACAATATTTTCAAAAAGTTCACTTTTACCTGTTTAAGGCACAAATAAACAGATCTTGATCCCCAGCTGCAGAGTGAAAAGGCAGAGAATGGGACCTACCTGTTGCTGTAGTTCTGACCCTTTGGCCATTCTGTGCTTTACCTATGCAATTTTGAACAACGTATTATTTAACTTTCAACGATGATGGACAATGGGTTCAAAAAACCTAAGGTTTCAGGGAAACTTAGACTTTGGGGCAACCTTTCACAATGTCTCTGGTTTCATCCTTTTTCCTGTGGCAAAAGGAGCTCCTGCCTCAGCCCCCAACACCATGGCTTCTGGGCGGTGTGACAGAGGCATCCAAATGTGTCCAGCCATAAAAGTGCCATGAGATATAATCATTTCTCTTGTTTTCCTGCCAAATAAGTTTGCATTTCCTTTTCCCCAAAATTCCCTAATGTGGCACCTGCAACTTTGCATATTGTTTAACAAAGGCCTCAACTAAGCTGAATACTCTATGCTGCCTGTATAGAGTATTCTTTAGACCTGGTTCACCAATTATGTGTAAGTTTGCTGCATAATTAAATAATATTACATTTGTTATAATAGGGTATGTAAGTATAAACACTGTGCATTGCAAGGGAATGAATACTTGATGTTTGACATATTGACATTTGACTGAAAAAATCTACCTTTTTGTAAGCAAAAAAGAGAAAAAGAGCATCTAATGAAAGCATAGAAAAGACAAAAGAGAACTTAATGACTCTACAAGTAAATATCTGAGTGATAGGAAGTAGGCTTTGAAGTGGGATAAGTGAAGTGGCGATGAAATGGTCTCCTGAGGCAATTTTAATAAAATTTAGCTTGACTTTAACATCCTCAAATACAATTTCCTTCCTGCTCCAAGTGGGTTGTGTATGACTGGGCTTCCACACTCCAAAGAGGAGTTCCATTTCAAGGGTGTCACATTTGTAATGTTTCTGTCACCCTCTGGATTAACTGCCGTATGAGTGAGTATTCCTCATTCAGCTCATCCTTCTCCCTGCACTGAGAAAGGTCTGGTCTCCTAGTGTGGACTGAGATGATCTTCTGAGCCTCTCTGTTGGTGCCCCTTTTTGGGTCACTGCTTTGAGAGAGAGAATTGGCAGTGCAACTTTCAGCTGAACGGCTTTTTCTTTTCTTTTCTTTCCTTTTCTTTTCTTTTTTTTTCTTTCCTT
>NW_012115500.1:593651-611674 GCF_000951035.1 Colobus angolensis palliatus | reverse complement strand
TCCTTCCTTTCTTCTTCCCATCCTTTGACAGGATCTCACTCTGTCACCCAGGCTGGAGTGCAGTGGAATGAGCTCCGCTCACTGCAACCTCTGTGTCCCACCTCAGTCTCCCAAGGAGCTAGGAGTACAGGCATGCACCAACACACCTGGCTAATTTTTGTATTTTTTGTAGAGATGGGGTTTTGCCATGTTGCCCAGGCTGGTCTCAAACTCCTGAGTTCACATCATCTGCCAGCCTTGGTCTCCCAAAGAGTTGAGATTACAGGTGTAAGCCACTGGTGCCTGCTCTGAAGGACTTTTCCCATCAGATCTAAATGCATGTGCTTTTGTGGGTAAGTACTCAGAGAGCCAAAGAGAGTTACCACTCTTGGCAGCTGTTGGAAACAAGAAGAAACTAAATGTGTTGACACTGACACTAAAGACATATTTTAAGTGAATAAAGGTCAGTTGCAAAACAGTATGTACAATGTGATTTTATTTTAATAGAAATATATATTAGTATGTCTAGGAAAAAAATTTGAGACTAGGCTGGGCGCAGTGGCTCACACCTGTAATCCCAGCACTTTGGGAGGCTGAGGTGGGTGGATCACGAGGTCAGGAGATCGAGACCATCCTGGCCATCATGATGAAACCCTGTCTCTACTAAAAACACAAAAATTAGCTGGGTGTGGTGGCACGTGCCTGTAATCCCAGCTACTCGGAAGGCTGAGGCATGAGAATCCCTTGAACCCAGGAGGCGGAGGTTGTAGTGAGTCAAGATCGTGCCACTGCACTCCAGCCTAGTGATAGAGCAAGACTGTGTCTCAAAGAAAAAAAAAAAGTGAGACTATACACTGATTATTACTATTAATTATCTCTAAAGGTAGTGAGTTGGAATGAATATATGCATAAAGGGGCTTTTCACTTTCTAAATTATTAATTTCCACACGTTGTAAGTTTATAAGGACTATGTCTTTGCAATTAAAAAAACTTTATAAAAAGAGTTATGTGCAAATACATCTCTTGGTTTTCATCATGTGGAGGGATTTACTCCTGAGACTAGTGGTTTACAAAGAGACATTACTTATATGGCCCTATTGGATATACATTTTGCTTTTATTTCATTGTAATTCTGCTTTCTCCCAAGTGTAGAAAGAAAAGAAAAAGATATACTGCCTCATTTACTGTGTTAAAATATTGGAAATACTAGAAATAAGTACATGGCTAGTAGAAGTGCAGAAAATACTACACTTAAAACTTACTATGTGCTTGGCATTTTCTTTAGTTCTAAGGTTTTTTTTTTTTTTTTAAATCAACATTACCTTGTTTAATCCTTATAATGACTTTATGTGTTGAGTATCCCACAGATCCCATTTTACATATGAAAAAAGTGAGGCAGAAAAAGCATATATTGTATTCATTTTTTAAAAAACTCAGCTATCAGTTTATTAGACTACAGCACAAAAAGTATGCCATAAAGCTAGTTCATTAGAGAAAACCTAGAAAAGTAAGAGAAAGATTGTTGATTTGAGACAATTTAAAAAATTATGCACACGGTGAATCACAATCTAAATGTTTGAAGTTCCAAAATATGCAAAGGTAACCACAGATTTGATTTAATACCCTCATTGTAATTCGGATCAGACGAGAATGTTAGAGTTCAGTAAACTGAAATCATAGATAAGCAACCAAATGGCAAACAGTGAGTGCAGTCACAAAAATGTTTCTGGTGGGTTACAGTCATCCACCGGAATTTTGCTGTCAGTACCACTTAGAATATTTCCTAGGCTAGTATTTTACAAGTTATAAGTAATCTTTATTTTTATTTCTATTTACATATTTATTATTTTTGTGATCCACTATTTCATAGAATGGCGGTTCCACAGCGTTGGATCATTGTTTTGTTCACGAATGTACCCTAAGTACCTAGAACAGTGCCTGAAATATAATAGGCACTCAATAAATATTTATATAAGATAAATTAGATTAAAAAACACTTAAAAGTTGCCTGAGCTTTGTTCTCTTACCACATCAATGGCTTATTCACTGGGATATCAGCCTAAAATACTCAAGTTAATCAAAGGATCACTTCAATTTTCAGCACAGAATTCTACCGCAACATAATTGTTACAGCTATCATCCATTAGTTTATTTTAAAATCTCCCTATTATTTAAAGTATATGCATATATATTAAATTGGGGGAGAAGCTTAAGTTGTGCAGTTAGTTAATTGTCTAAAATATTTTTTGAAACATAAGAAGCTTGTTTTTAGTGAAGATAACACATTTTAGTATAAGGTAGAAACTATGGACAGCCCTTGAAGCTCACTGGCTTCAGGTTCATTTGTTTATCCATTTATGCATTAAGTAGTTAATTGGCTGTCAAGAATTACATTAGACACTTGTATTAAAAATGAATAATCAATCATTCTTCTGACAATCCATCCCTCACAATTATTGATCAAGTGCCTACTGTGTACCAGGCACTGTGCTAAATGTTTTATATCTTGCAATGATTCCAAATGGGGAAAATTTTGCCTTCCTGGGACATTTAGCAATGTCTAGAGACATTTTGCGTTGTCATAGCTGGGAAGGGGGTTGCTATGAGAATCTAGTGGTAGCGACCAGGGTTGCTGCTAACCATCCTACAATGCCCAGCACAGCCTCCAGAACAAAGAATGACTCAGCCCCAAATGTCAATAGTGCCAAGGCTGAGAAACCCTGATGTATATTATTTTATTTAATTCTTCAAGCCACCCTATGTAGTAGATGGTATTATAACCTTCTCTTTCTTATAAATGAAGAAATTGAGGCTCATAGTGGTCAAGTCCCTAAGGCCCAACATGTGTAAGTGATTGAGCTGGCCCTTACTTGACTCCAAAGCTATGTCCTTAAGAATCATGGTATAACACTCCATCCAGTGTGGGATAGGGGTGGAGGAGGAACAGAAAGGGGGAGGCTATGAAAGCAGGTGGATAATAAATCAGGAATAAATTGTTATCGCATAAAGCATTCAGAGAAAAGTGCAGGGAGGAGAAAGCAGAAATAAAATGATGCTGAAAAACAGATGGTACTTTTATGGCTGCTTCAAGAGAAAATGGGGCTAGAGAAAGAAATAGAACTGCTAATAAACAAGGAGGAGCTCTAAGTCGCATGAAAAAAACAAACAAACATGTAATCCAGGACTCTTAAAATCTACCTCTCCCAAAGGAAACAAATTAGAACAAGTTGGGAAGTAGTGAAGAAAGAGCTATTGATTATAAGCAGCCCAGTAGATATGTGAAATATAGGTTTACAAGGTATTAGGAAGTAGGTTCAAAAATTTACTGAATCACTTAGAATGATTTACACATGAATTCTTGAAATTTGAGGTGACTGCAAAGATTTGAACAAAATAAATACTATAATGATATTTAAGACACATAAGGACTGTGAAAGAGCTTATTTTTAGATGCCACTGGAACTTTGCTCAAGTATTATTTAGTCAGCAAAATCAATATGAATTGATCACCATGGACCCTGTCTAAAAGGTGTTAGTCACTGAAGTACCAAAAAAGTCTTCATTATTCACATTCAAAGCTTCCAGATTGTGAACTCAAGGATTGGGTTAAAGCAAGGCCAATTGTACATCTGAACATGATGGACTGTGTTTTGTTGCTACAATTACACTATATAATGTATGTATTAGAAAGTATAACATGGCTCAATATAAAAACACAAAGAAAAGAACTAAATCATCTGGGTCAAACAAAGCATGGTTGAACACTTTCAAACTAGTAGTTACAGGGACAGATAAATTCTCTCGAGGTAAGTAAGCCACAAAGAGGGTAGATGTTGACTTCTAGAAACTGTCTGGAGACCTCAGGCTTTTAAAATTTTTGAAAATTAAGTTATTCTAGAGTCTCAGAAAGTTTTCCCTAATAACTAACATAAATTTACCTCTTTCCTTTAAAGTCACTTCATCTTGTTCTCTCTGGGATAATCAGAAGTGAAACAAATACAATGTTCTTAATGTTTATATCCCCTTCTCCGACATTTTTTTTGTTCCAGTTCTTTGAATTATTTTAGTGGCCTCACTGTAAGCTAAATTTTGAATAATTTTAATAAAATATACATTTTAAAGTTATAAAGTAAAATATCAAAACAATACAAATATGTATAAGGTAGGACACTAATTTATTTAATTAACCAATTACATATGCTATAGTTTGGATATTTGACCCTCCAAATGTCATGTTGAAATGTGATCCCCAGTGTTAGAGGTGAGGCCTAATGGGAAGTGTTTGGGTCATGGGGCAGGATTGCTTATGAATGGCTTGGTACTGTCCTTGAAGTAATGACTAAGTTCTGGCTCTACTAGTTCTCTTAAGAATTGGTTGTTAAAAAGAAAATGGCACTTCATCTCTCGACATGTGATCTCAGCATATGCTGGCCCCACTTCACCTTCTGCCATGAGTGGAGACAGCCTGAGATTCTCACCAGAAGCAGATGCAGGCACCATGCTTTTTGTACAGCCTGCAGAACTGTGAGCCACATAAACCTACATTCTTTATGAATACCCAGCTTTGTGTATTCCTTTATTATAACACAAATAGACTAAGACACTTATTAATGAATTTTTAGGTTACTTTTTGTTTTGCTATTAAAATGATGCTGAAATGTATAGTCCTGTACATTTATTTTTAGGATAAGGAATTTAAGGCTAAATTTCTTGAGACTGAATTGTTGGGATATTTTGATTTGTGATTGACATCAAGATGCCTTCAAAATGATGGTACCAATTCTCACTAACAATGTGTGGAAACACTTATTTCTCTCTCTCCTTGCTAATAAAAAAGAATGCTAATAATGATAAAAATAGTACTAGTAAAAGCTAATGTTTACTGTTCACTATGTGACAGACATGGCTCTAAGCATGTTCATGTATTACCTGGGATATAAGTCTTCAATCTTTGCAAATACAGTAAGCAAAACAAAACCATCCCCCTCCTGTTTTAGACTCCTGGATTTCATGTCATTCTTAAGTCACAGAAGTTAAGTTATCTAGAATGATTTTCTCCAACCAAGATTATAAAAATATTCTTCTATATTTTATTTTGGCATACATATGCTTAGTTAATGAATTTATGTTTACTATTCAGAATAGTCTTTGTGGCAAAGGTAGCTAGCTGTCTACCACAGATACGTGCTTCCCTTCTAAGGTACAGCATTATCTCCGAAAAGTGGCTGCCTATTCAGAGGTCTCATTTCCCGGGACCCCTTGCTTCTGGGTGAGGTGAGGTGACTAATTCTAGTTAGTGAAGATGAATGGAAATGATGTATGCCACTTCCCGGTTGAGGGCAAGCACATATGGCTTATCATTTTCTCTTTTTCTATGTCAGTTGCAGTTTGGTACTAAGAATGCCCTTAGAAGCCATACGCTGAAGATGGCAGTGCCTTTGTCAGCCTGGGTTCCTGAATGACTGCATGGAACAGAGCCTTTACCATATACGACAACCCCAAACAAAGAACACCTTTATTGAACTATTACACAGGTAAGAAGTAAACTTCTATTTTATTTAGTTACTAGAATTTGGAGATCTGTATAATAACTAAGCATTACTCTAACTTATGCAATCATTAGCTTTAATGGAATTTTTGTTTGTCTCTGTGGTGAAGTAGAGAACGAATCTTACTTTTTATCCCATATGAAAGTCAATTTTCACAATACCATCTAAATAAAAACTCTGTCATTCTCCAAATGTTTCCACGTACTTATTGAGAAGCCTATTTTGGGATTCTATTACGTTTTATTGCCTATTCCTATATTAGTGTGACACTAATGTTATTCCTTTTCAAAGTAGTATCAATTATTGTAAACATATTAATTTTTCCCACGTGAATTTCAGAATAAATGAATCAAGTTAAACAACAAAATTCTGATACAGACCACATAAATTTACAGATTAACATCTCCTTCTTTATTGTCTTCCTCATCTCATATCTACTGAGTGGTTTACTTTTATTGATTCTGCATCCATAATATGTTTCATATCTAATTTTCCCTTTCCATTTATCCTGTCTCCTCCTTAGTTCAGGCCTATGGTACTTCTCTCTTGGTCATCCCTACAAGGTATGGCCTGGTTTTCACTCTCCTGTTTCTCCTTTCTCTAAAGCACTTTGTATTCTACTATCACATGAAAATGTTAAGATGATTAGATTGCCTCTGTGATTTTAAAAAGGTCTTCCTATATGTAGAACAAAGATCAAATTCTGCTACCTGGCATTCAAAGTGCTCTATAAAATGCTGCTGCTCTGCCTGGAAGGCCCTTCTCCCTTCTTTGTCTGGCTAACTTCTGCTTGCTTCTGGAACTCAGCACAGATATCAACCAGTCAAGGCCACTTGTGCCCAGAGGTCTGAGGTATGCTGCTGTCATAACACTTATTACCCATGATTATACTAGTAGTCTGTTTACTTGCTGGTTTTTTCAATTCCATACATTAAAAAGAACTCTACACAGATTGAAATGCAAAAAACAAAGCCAGAAAAAAAATGGCAACATATATGATGATGAACAAAAGATTAATATCTTTAATATATAAACTTAAAACACTAAGAAAACATGGTAGTAGAAAACTGGACAGAAGGCACATACACAAATTTACCCTAGGAAGAAATAACAATGACTAATTAATATATGGAAAGAAGTTCTTTACAATTTCTAGTTTTGAAATTTAAAACAGTAGAAAGGTGCCATTTTATCCTATCAAACTGACAAAGTTTAAAAAAATGAACCGTCAATGTTGGTAAGGCAGAGAAAAAAAAGCTATTTGATGAAGATTTTCTGTAAGAATAAATTGGTATGATATTTTTTGGGGGAGCAATTTGACATTATTTGCCAAAACCATTAACAATGTGAATGGATATTATTTCAGGAATTTAAACTCTAGGGATTTATGATAAAATTGTAGATGTTAACAAAAGTTTGCATCAGCATACTTATTAAACTATTGTTGTTTTCTCCTCCCAGCTCATACCTAACACTATTAGTAATAGTATAAAAAATGAGAACCAATCCAGATTTCTAATGAGGATGGGTTAATAAAAAAAAACATGGTATATCCCTTCCAGAGCATGGGCTGTGGTGCTCAGGTGCCTGAGTTCCAATCCTGGCTCTGCCGCTTAATAGCTGGGTTACCTGGTTAAGTGATTGAACCTTAATAGCTGGGTTACCTGGTTAAGTGACTGCCTCAGTTTCTTTATCTGTAAACTGTAGATAATAAAGGCACCTATGTCATAGGGTTGTAAGAATTGAATAAGTTAACTGTGAAACATCTCAGTGCAATACTAACACACAATACATTTGAGCTAATTTATTGTTACTATTATTATTACCACAAATGTGATACAACCACAAAACATCATGTCTTAGAAGAATATTGTGAGAAAAAATGTTTCCAAACAACATTATTTAAATAATTGATTACATAGCAGGATACCAGGATTTCAGTTTTGCTCTCCAAAAAGATCATGTTTTTTTTTTTTTAAGATGGAGTTTCCCTCTTTTTGCCCAGGCTAGAGTGCAATGGCACAATCTCAGCTCACTGCAACCTCCACCTCCTGGATTCAAGTGATTCTCCTGCCTCAGTCTCCCCAGTAGATGGGATTACAGGCACCCGCCGTCATGCCCAGCTAATTTTTGTATTTTCAGTATAGACGGTGTTTCACCAAGTTGGTCAGGCTGGTCTTGAACTCCTGACCTCAAGTGATCCACCGGCCTTGGCCTCCTAAAGTGCTGGGATTTACAGGTGTGAGTCACTGCACCTGGCCAGGTTATGTATTCTTTTCATATATAGAAAAATACATAGTATAAATACATATATTTTCATATTAATGGTGATTATCTTTAGGTGGTAAGATATATATATATATATACACATATATATATATATTTTTTTTGGTCCAAATGATATTTAATAGCCATGTATTGCTTTTGTAATGAGAAAAAAGAGAACCATAATTTATTTAAAAAAGAAGCTATGGCCTAGAAAGGTTAGTACATTGGCCAAAGTAATTTATTTAGTCAGTGGTGGGAAACAGAAGAGAAATGGGCAACATTTATTGAGTACCTCTGATGTATGAGGCTGTGCGGGATGCTCAGTACACAGACTCTATTTCATTGTTTCTCCATAATAGCCCTTCAAGGAGGCACAGAGGTTATGAATGTAAACTTCATGTGTAACAGCCCAGGTGTTTCCAGTTCTGTCCTGTCTTAGTTGTGTGACCTTGGGTCTATTAATCTTGCTGAGTCTTGGAATCCTCACCTACAAATAGGGAATAGGGATCCCTTTTTTTCACAGGGCTATTGGGATGATTAAATGAGATAATACATACAAAGTCTTTAGTCTGCCTTAGTGTGCCTGGTATCATGTTAACTCTCAATCTAACAAAAAAATGTTTTACAGATATACCTTTCCCTTCACTTTTCTAGATCAGTAATTTGATACTAAAAAAGTTCAAGAATCTTATCCAAAGTCATTTAGCTGGTAAATGGAGCCAAAAATCAAACTAATTTCTGTTTCCAGAGCACTTATATATATATATATATTTTCCCAGGTTTCTCTTTTGGTAGCTTTTATTTCGTAGAAAGCCTAGTAAACAGGGATGTAGAAAGTCAAACAAAGGCTTACATGTGAAATTCCAAGAAGTATTATCAAGACTACAGAATACAACTACATGCAAATGGTTGATATTCAGGTAAAATTCAGTGAAAATATTATAATTAACCTGTTTTTTATATTTTAGGTTGTCCCAATGGGACAGCAGATTGAGACAGGAGGTCAGCCTGCCTTATCAATGTGAACTCTTTTCTGCAGAAATTTATAATTTTTTAAGTGTCCCATATATATCATGTGCCAGATGTTTTATTGCCAACAGAGCAGCAAGATAAATCTGAAAGAATGGAAATGTTCTGGTTCCATTATGTTTGCTTATGTATACAGAAGGAACTTTCAAAAGAAACAGAGATGTAAAGTATGGAATCATAAAGAACATTGAACTATGCCTAGTTTAATTATCTGTTCACCATTAACTAGCTTTGTCACCACTTATCTCTTAGGGCTGGTTTCCATACCTTTAAAATAGTTGGACTGAACTGGCAAGTGTCAAGGATCCTTTCTAACTTTGAATTTCTCAAATTCTAAGTGGTACATTTTTCGTTTTGGATACCGATTGAACGAGGAAGCATCAGAAGGAGTGTTTTGGATATGACTTTTCTCAAATTAAGCGTTAAGGCAATTTATTCATTCATTCATTAGTTCATTCAACAAATATTTTTTGTGGCATGTCTACTATAAGCCAAGCATGAGGCATAGAGTAGTGAATAAAACAGAAAAGTTTTCTGCCGTCATGGAGCTTATGTTCTCCTGGGGTAGGCTGATGTTAAAGCAGTAAACAAATACAGAATATAATGGAATATAATGTTGCGTAGTGATAAAAACCCTGGGGAAATACAGAGCAGGATGAGGATGGAGTCACAGAGGAGCAGGTGTTCTATTTTAAAGTGAAATTCCAAGAAGTAAAATATTATTAAGAATAGGGAATATAGCTAATTGCAAATGGTTGATATTCAGGTAAAATTTAGCAAACATCTTATAATTAACATGTTTTTAATATTTTAGTTTTTATTTTATTTTTGAGACGGAGTCTCTGTCACTCAGGCTGGAGTGCAATGGTATGATTTTGGCTCACTACAACCTCCACCTCTTGGGTTCAAGTGATTTTCCTGCCTCAGCTTCCCAAGTAACTGGGATTACAGGTGTGCACCACCACTCCTGGCTAATTTTGTATTTTTGGTAGAGATGGGGTTTCACCATGTTGGCCAGGCTGGTCTTGAACTCCTGACCTCAAGTGATCCACCCACCTTGGCCTCCCAAAGTGCTGGGATTATAGACATGAGCCACTGTGCTGGGCTGTTTTTAGTATTTTAGGTTGTTTCAATGGGAAAGCATCTCAGAGGAGCCAAGACCCAATGAAGTGAAGGGGTGACTGTGATCATTATCTAAGGAAAAAGTGTTCCAGGCAAAAAAATATAAAGACCTTAAGGTGGAAGTGTGTTCAGCATGTTCAAGGGAAGGCAAGGAGATCAAGTTAGCTTGAGCGGAGTGAGGGAGGGCTCCAGTCAGATCATGACAGCTTTGGGAATAGCTTTAGATGTCCTTCTAAGTATTACATGATAGCAGCAGGGGAAGGGTTTTTGGCAGAGTGCAGGATCAGATGTATATTTTACAAGATCGTTTTGGTTACCTTTGGGAAACCAATCAGGAGGGGGCTGGATACCAGAAAGGAAGCCAGATGTCAGAGAGAAAACCGGAAGGCCAGTTAAGAAGCCACTGCTGTGGTCTGGACAAAGGGTGAGAGCAGCTTTACAAGAGTTAGGTTAAAGTCAGGAGGACCTGTAAAGGAGCTGGATTTGGTGCATATTGTGAAGGTAGAGGGGCCAAGACTTGCTGAAGGACTGATTGTGGGATGTGAGACAAATGAGGGAGTCTAAGGCTGACTTCAGGGTTTTTGGTCTAAGCAATCAGGTGAATAAAGTGCCATTTACTGAGCTCGGGAAATACCACTGGGGATAGGTAAGAAAGGAGCACTATTTGAAGGGTAGAACTACCTGTTCTGTTATGGCCTTGTTAATTTTCAGATGCCTAGTAGACATTTGGTAGATGGTGAATGGGGCTGGAGTCTGGGGGAGACGTCAGGGATGCAGAGTCACTCAGTAGATTTTTTTTTTTTTTCTTGCTACAGGACGAATCCCTTGCGATATCAGTAACCTACTGAAACAAATGGCTTCAAAGTGTGATCACAAACATTTAATTTCAGATGTGGGTTACAGACTGAAGGAGGTAAGGAAGCTGTGTTTCTGTATTTATAAAACAGGAAAGAAGCGTTTGTCCCCTGAGACTAATCATGAATGAGTAGGAAGTACATCCTATTTAAGGCATACTCTAGTATCTTGGGTAAATTACCTAGGTGTAATTCCATTGGTTCTCAATAAATCGAAGAGATGAAAAGTCGTGTGTATTTTCTGATGTTTTAGAACATGGTTTAGGGCAATGATACAGTGGCTTTATATTATGCTTTTTAATATAAAAAGTTCGAGACAAACTTTTAGAAGCAGCAATTTTGCACATTGATATCCTCAGATGTTTAAAATTTTCCTCAGTATCTATTTTCACACATACCAAATGACAAAGCTGCAGTCAGTTCCAATTCCTAAACAGAACCCCATACCAATATTTGACTGCAGATTAAAAAAAAAAAGATTTGGATTCCACCAATGAATAAACAAAGTTGAAACATCTGCTGGAAATTCCAACATCCTATGATGAAATTCCATGCTTGGATATCTTATTCAAGGTCATAGCTTGAATATTTAAACATCAACAGCCAAACAATGGCATTATGGGTTTAAATTTACAGAGCAAAACCACAATACCTAATTTATAATACTCCCTTTTTGCACTTACTCTAAGCAGTTAAATGATATGGACTCTCTGAAACTTAGCAGCCAGTTATGTTTAGTAGTGTTGGGATATGTAATTTTTCTTTGAGAAACTTGATACTTATTTTCAGATAACATACAGATTATGATTAATCGTCACCTACTGCTACAAGTTTTTGAAAGGATATCTTCAGGAAGTTCTTTGAATAGACTGTGTTACTTGGATGTTACAATGGAGATGCCACTTGAGCTGAAATGTCACTCAGCAAAGGATATTTATGGATGGGAATTCATTCTAAGTATTTTCTGGAAAAATTTAGAATTACCTGGTTCGCCTGGCTCTCTTAATCTTTTTCAATGCACAATTTCTTATTTTTGGAAATATGAAATGGATACAGTTTAGGCACTTGGCTAATCCTTAGGGATAAACACTGGGGTGTGAAAATAGACTTTTCCTCCTGTGAAGAATAAAAAGATAGCACTTTAAAGGAGTGAATTTGAGTAAATACAAGCCAAGAGTAAATATCTGACATTCATTATAATTTTGAAAATCTTGCTTGTTGCCATGTGTAGATCTATTCTATCTATCTATCTATCTATCTATCTATCTATCTATCTATCTATCTATCTATCTATCTATCTAATCTATCTATCTATCTATCTATTATCTATCTATCTGTATCTATCTATCAATAATCTATCTGTATTTCAGTGGGATTATTAACCAAACTGGTCACATCATCTAACTCCCATCTTTATTTATAAAATCCTTGCCAAAATTTTCCCTCTCTGGCACTAGATTAGAGCAGTTTTTGGAACTTTCTAATTTCATATTTGCTTTTATGTATTGCTGTTTATGAATGCTGCAAAGTGTATTGCTGCTCTTATCTGTGCTTAAAAGAAAGAGTGTCCCAGAGAGGCTTGTACAAGATAATGCAATAAATTACTTCCAGAAACAGGATCAGAATTCATGACAACCAACTCCTGAAGCTGCAGGTCAGGTGGTGAAACACATTGTCTTATAACAAATCCTAAAGCTATGAGGAAAAATCCTGCTTTGGACCCACTTTCTTTTCATTATCAATTCCTTTCCTACTGTCATGAGCTTTTTGAATAAGACACGCTCTGTTTAAAGGAGAACAAAAACAAGGTTTATTGAAAACATGTGATACTACAACTTAGGAATCCTTTATAAGGAGACTGGAGATGGCCTAATCGAGTTCAATACCATTCAGGAGCTGGATATTTTCCCATTAACTAAAAATGGAAGAGTATAAAGAAGGCATAATTCAAAAATAGTTTCAGATGTGCCCATTTTTTGACATTGTGACCAGTAAATACTCCAGAAAACCACAGAAACTTGATAAGAGATGGATTCTTAAATCACACGATGGCAAATGTCCTAAGGATTAGCTACAGTGCTTTGATCTCCAAATTCGAAGCACAGATTTGGAGTCTGTGGTAGGGGCTAAAATCAAATATTTAAAACATTTTACAAAAGGCAGAAGTAAAATAACTGAGAACAAGTATGGGTGTAGAGAAGCCTCCTGTAAAAGAACCTACAATTCAAAGCATGTGTGCAAATTAAGCACTTTGTTAAAAATATAATCATGTTCCCATGACCATATTAAATAATTGAAGCAATTAGATTAAAAAATGCAGGCAAAAAATACCCTTTTGAGAAAACTTCTGATAACTGAGGCAAAGGAGCTATTTTTCACCTTGCACTGCCTAATTGCCATTTTTTCCCCCTCTATTTGCTCATGTTGACAGTGTTGTTTTTACTTTGTGTGTGTAGGGGTTGTGATGGGGGGCTGGGGGATGACACTTCTCATGTGATTGTTTACTAGCTTGCAGTTTTCTGAATTTTTTATTCATTCAATACACATTCATTGTGGCCAGAAACTTCTAGGACCTGGGTATATAATATTAAAGGGCATGGATGGGGCATGGCTGGTGTGGACCAGATAGATGCCTTCTGTCTGCACAAGGCTGAAAGGATGGTTTGCATAGAAGATGCTGAATCGAGTAACCACAATCATGAGTGATGAATGTTATGATAGAAGAAATCCAAGGAGCACACTGCAGGGAGAATTAACCTAGTTAAGAGGCCAGGGAAGCCTTCCAGGAGAAACAAGTGAAGCCATAATTAACAACCAGTCTACAAGAAAGCTTCACAAGCCCTTCTAATTAAACCACATCCTTTAAGTACCGTACATACTATTCCTGAAATTATTTATTATATCTAAGGACTCCAGATTCAAAAAGTACCTGTCTTGGTTCCTGCTCCTTCCATTTACCTTTAAAAATAAAATGTATTCTTATTTAACATACACAGACTCTCAAATTCTAGGAATGCAGTATTGAAGATATTTTGAGGAAAAATAATAAACAAAAACATACAAAGACGGTCTGAGTTGATAATTTTTTCTGATTGTAGGTATCGATTCTAGGATTGATTAGAGGTTTCACTGAACACATCACTTTTATGATTCTGTTTGTTATCACTAAGAGTTATGGAGTATTGATTAAACACCAGGCATTAAGCTAAGCACTTTACATGTATCAGCTCATTGCATCTTCTTGGGCAGTCCTTTGAAAAGGTACAACCAAAATTCTAAGTTTAAAAGTAAGGAAATATATGAAGAGCAAATTAAGGCAAATAACAAAGCACCTTTTAGAATAGAGCTTTTCGTGAGTTAAAAATGCAATTCTATGTTACTTCAGCCTAGAACTGAGGAGGTGCACATGGAAATCCTGTGGCGAATTGTCTTTGGCATTGTCCCTCTTTGCAATGACAAAAGTGCCTGGAGTGTGAGGAGATTCGGAACAACTGTACATCATATGAACCCATCAACCCTCCCAATATTGCTATACAAAAATAATACTAGTCAACATCTAAACTGTACTTCATCTGTGCCAGGCAATAATTCTTTTAATTTAGTTTTTGAATAGTTAACATATTTCTATTTTAAACATCAAAATGACATAAAGAGGTAAATGCTGAGAAATCTTGCTCCCACCCCTTTTTCCATTCACATTGTCCCCTTTCACTATCTTCAGTTAAACATTTTTATTCTCTTCTTTTTGTAAAAGTTGTTTCAATGTTTCTTTATACAAACACAAGCAATATAAATGTAAACTTTTATTTTTCTCCTTTCTTACACAAAAGTAGCACACTATATATGCAGTATTACATTTCATTTCATTTTTCTTTTATTTCATAATTTGGGATTCTTCTATAGCTGTGCAGAAAGATCTTCACTATATTTTATTGTTTGGACGTACCATATTTTTTCAGCTATAGTGAACATTTACTATAAATTGATGAAATTATTAGAAAGTAGACTTCCCGGGTCAAAGAGTAAACGCTTAAGTAATTTTGGTAGATATTGACACTATTCCATAAGGGTGATACCCCTTTGCACTCCTGTGGCATGTGAGTGCCTATTTCCTTGCAGTCTCATCAATAAAGTGTGTGGTCAAACTGCAGATTTTTGCCAATTTGATAGGTGAGAGAATGCTTTCATTTGTATTTCTTTTTTATGAGTGAGAGTGGGTATGTTTAAGAGGTGTATATGTATTTCTTATTCTGTGACCAGTCTGTTCATATCCATTTTATTTTCTGTTAGGTTGTTGGGTTTTTCTTGATTTCTAGAGCTCCTTATAATTTAAGGTGATTAGCTTCTATTTTTTGGTAAGAGTTGTAAATATTTTTCCACATTGTCTTTTGACTTTGCTGTTTAGTTTATCATACAGTATTCTTTGATTTTATGTATTCTATCAATATTTTCTTCTATGACTTTTGTATTTTTAGTTACAATTAGAAAATCTTTCCAGATTCCAAGGTTCAAGAGAATTTACCAATTTCTGCTGCTCAGTATTTTATGGTCTTATTTAATTTAAATCTTTGATTTATTTGGAGTTTATCTTGGAATCTGGTAAGATAGATATGGACACAGCTTTTTTTTTTTTTCCCAAATGAGTAATTAATTATTCCAGCATTTCTTACAACCAGAATGAGAATGAAGTTGAGATTCATATATTTGGCCACACAGGGTTGTTTCTAACTTTGAGAAAATAATTTTTTTTTGTTGGTTATGATGGAAGATCCAAGGGGAGACATTAGGCAGAGTTTTGGAGGTAGTTTTAGAGAACAGTTTTAAGAATAGGGCAATTTCCAAGAGGTGTTGAATTAAGTAAGGAGAACAAATGACTTATTTTCAGATCACATGAGAACCATGAATATCAGACTCAACTCTATAAAGCACCATTGGGTCTTGGTGGCAATTTTGAATATTTTATTCCAACGGAGTAGTACTTTAAGGCTCTAACTAATGTCATTATATGTATCTCTTAGCAGGGAAGTATAATTAGTATTGGTCTCAGTAAAGTTTGCTTGAATAAGGACTTTCTAAAAATTAAAGTTAGATTTAAATAATGGTCCTTCAGGAATTTGTACCGCATTGGCTTTTTACATTAATTGGTCTCTTTACACTTCATCTATGTAAACATAATACTTACATTCATTTATCACAGTATGAAGAACTGCTCCTTAATAGGCAATACTTTCGTTTGTTTCTTGACCCAAGTGGTAAAATATAAATTTCAGCAACTTCTGCTTATCAAAATAATTTCCATAGAAAAACAGAAAAAGCAGAAACATGAGTTCTACGAAAATAAAATGTCATTTAAGACAGCATGGTGTAATTTAATGCCATGCAACATTCTAGGCATTTCAACATTTTATTTTATGATTTATTTTTAAACTTTTATTTCAGGTTCTGTGGTACCTGTGCAGGTTTGTTGTATGTGCAGGTGAATTGTATAACATGGGGGTTTGAGGTACAGATTATTTCATCACCCAGGTAAAAAGCATAGTACCTGACAGGTAGTTTTTTTATGATCTCCCTCCTCCCACTTTCCATCCTCAAGCAGGCTCCTATGTCTGTTGTTCTCTTCTTTGTGACCATATAACTCAATGTTTAGCTCCCACTTATAAGTGAGAACATGTGTATTTGGTTTTCTGCTCCTATGTTAGTTCGCTTAGGAGAATGGCCTCCAGCCTCATCCATGTTGTTGCAAAAGACATGATCTTGTTCTTTTTTATGGCTGTGTAGTATTTATGTTGTATGTGTACCACATTTTCTTTATCCAGTCCACCATCAATGGGCATGTAGGTTGATTTCATGTCTTTGCTATTGTGAACAGTGCTGTGATGAATATATGAGTGCATATGTCTTTATGGTAGAATGAGTTATATTCCTTTGAGAATAAACCCAATAGTGAGATTACTGGGTCAAATGGTAATTCTGTTTTGAGTTCTTTGAGAAATTGACAAATGGCTTCCTATAATGGCTGAACTAATTTACATTCCCACCAGCAGTATATAAGCATTTCTTTTTCTCTGTAACCTTGCCAGCATCTGTTATTTTTTGACTTTTTAGTAATAGCCATTCTGACTTTTGTGAGATGGTATCTTACTGTGGTTTTGATTTGCATTTCTCTAATGATTAGTAATGTTGACCATTTTTTCATATGCTTGTTGACCACGTGTATGTCTTCTTTTAAAAGTGTCCATTCAAGGCCTTTGCCCACTTTTTAATGGGGTTGTTTGTTTTTTTGCTTGTAAATTTGTTTAAATTCCTTACAGATTCTGGCTAATAGACCTTGTCAGATGCATCATTTGCAAATATTTTTTCCTATTCTGTAGGTTGTCTGTTCGCTCTGTTGATAGTTTCTTTTGCTCTGCAGAAGCTGTTTAGTTTAATTAGATCCCTTGAGTTTAATTGACAAAATTAGTCAATTTTTCTTGTTGTTGCAATTGCTTTTGTCTTTGTCATAAAATCTTTGCCAGGTCCTATGTCCAGGGTGGTACTTCCCAGGTCATCTTCCAGGGTTTTTATAGTTTTTGGGTTTTATGTTTAAGCCTTTAACCCATCTTGAGTTGATTTTTGTATATCGTGTAAGCAAGGGGTCCAATTTCAATCTTCTGCATATGGCTAGCCAGTTATCCCAGCACCATTTGTGGAATAGGAATTCCTTTTCCCATTGCTTGTTTTGGCTAGGTTTGTTGAAGATCAAATGGTTTGTGTGTGGCATTATTTCTATCTCTTCTGCTCCATTGGTCTAAGTGTTTTGTACCAGTACCATGCCGTTGTGGTTACTGTAGCCCATAATGTGATACCTCTGGCTTTGTTGTTTTTGCTTAGAATTGCCTTGGCTATTCAGCCTCTTTTTTGGTTCCATACGAATTTTTAAGTAGTTTTTTCCTAATTCTGTGAAGAATTGGTAGTTTGATAGGAAGAGCACTGAATCTAAATTGCTTTGGGCAATATGGCCATTTTAACAATATTGCTTCTTCCTATCCATGAGCATGGAATGTTTTTCCTTTTGTTTATATCATCTCTGATTACCTTGAGCAGTGTTTTGTAATGCTTGTTGTAGAGATCTTTCACCTACCTGGTTAGCTGTATTTCTATGTATTTTATTCTTTTTATTTATATTTATTTATTTATTATTATACTTTAAGTTCTAGGGTACATGTGCACAACGTGCAGGTTT
>NW_012115500.1:573449-593131 GCF_000951035.1 Colobus angolensis palliatus | reverse complement strand
ACTGTCTTCCACAATGGTTGAACTAGTTTACAGTCCCACCAACTGTGTAAAAATGTTCCTATTTCTCCATATCCTCTCCAGCACCTATTGTTTCCTGATTTTTTAATGGTCGCCATTCTAACTGGTGTGTATTTTATTCTTTTTGTGGCTGCTGTGCATGGGATGGCATTCTTTTTTTTATTGCACATCACTCTTTTATTATACTGATCTGGAAAAAGGATTTAGTACAGTTATGCTCAAATGAACACTAGACCCATGTGGCAGGACCAAGCAACTAGAACATGATTCAGAAATCAGTGAAAGACACACTTGGACAGGACCAAGAGGCATTTCACTACCACAAAACAAGGAAGGGAGGGATTCTAAAACACACAGCAGGAAGCACTCCTGCCCCTCAGAGGTCAAGGAGCTTATCCCATATTGGTATGAGGAATGGCTTATTTTCTGACGACCACATGTGGAACTATTTCAACCACCACGAGAAACCCTTAGAAGGGTTATTGTTTTGTATTACTTATGTACACTAAACTTTTTTTTTTTTTAAATAAAAGTAAATGTAACACATAAACTAAATTCAGGATTGATCCCAACCTTCTAGAGCCATTTTCTCTGGGGTCAGGGAGGAAACAGTTGTCACATCACCATGCAGGTTACATTCATCTTCCACTGGGAAGACTAGAGTCCCCAGGCAGTGGCCTGACTACTGAAGAGCACAGGACTAGCTCCTGGGGGCAGACAGGCTCTCTTGCTTCTCTTCATTGGTCATGGCTTAGCATGCTTCCTCCTCACAAGTTCTTAGTAAACAAAGCACTCGCAAAAACCCAAGTCACTACCTTTGGACTCTCTTGGATAAGGGGGGCTTTTCCACAGCTTAGACTGAGAACCTGTGCCCTAGAAGTGCTATTCTGACTAGAATGTACGAAGGGAGTGGGTACAGAAGACAAAATGGCTAAAATGAAAATGGGAGCCATGGGTTCCCATCTGCAGCTGCAGCTCAAGATGTCTACAGATGTGGTCAGTGTGACGTGCAGGAGGGAGGGGCAGATGGATGCAATGGGCAGGGAGGGTGCTCCTCGGGACAGTAGCCTGTTTGCTGGCCTTCACTTCTTGGCTTTGCCCTGGGCAGCCACAGCTTCCATGGCTTTGTGCATAGCCTCTTCATCCCCCAGGAACTGCATGGGCTTGATGGGCTTCAAGTTCTTGTCTAATTCGTAGGCAATGGGAATGCCAGTCGTCAGGTTCAGCTCCATAATAATCTCTTTAGAGAGACCCTCCAGATGCTTGACAATGCCCTGGAGGCTGTTGCCATGGGCTGCAATCAGTACCCGTTTCCCCTCCTTGATCTGGGGAACTATTTCCTCATTGCAGAAGGGCAGAGCTCTGGCAATAGTGTCCTTCAGACTCTCATAGGAGGGTAGGTGATTTTTTGTGAGGTCTACATACCTGTGATCCTTACTGATGTTGCTGTAGAAAGGATGGTTGGGCTCCGTCGGAGGTGTGGGACATCATAGGAGCGGATCTGCAGATCTTCACCTGGGCCTCACCATGCTTTGCAGCAGTTTCTGCTTTATTGAGACTGGTTAGAGCCCCACAGTGCCACTCATTGAGGGGCCAAGTCCTCACTACTGGCAGCCACATCTGATCAATGGCATCTAGCACTGTCCAGAGGATCCGGATCGCGCTTTTCTGCACTGAGGTAAAGCAGATGTCAAACTCATAGCCATCATCTGGCAGTGCCTGCTTTGCCTCCTCGTGGCCCGCCGGGCTCAGGTCTGCGTCATACCGGCCGCTGAAGTGGTTCTTCAGGTTCCAAGCACTCTCACTGTGCCGGATCTGAACCGGTTTGTAGGTGGCCATGGCGGCAAGCTTGGGAGACAGCATTCTTGATTTGGCTGTCAGCTTGGATGTTGTTGGTGCATAGGGATTCTACTGATTTTTGTACATTGACATTGTATCCTTAAGCTTTGCTGAAGTTGTATATCAAACCAAGGAGTTTTGGAGCAGAGATTATGGGGTTTTCTAGGCATAGAATCATACTGACTGGAATCAGGGATAGTTTGACTTCCTCTCTATTCAGATGGCTTTTATATCTTTCTCTTGCCTGATTGCTCTGGCTAGGACTTCCAGTACTATGTTGAAAAGGACTGGTAACAGAGGACATCCTTGTTTTGTTCTGGTGTTTAATAAGAATGCTTCCAGCTTTTGCCCATTCAATAGGATGTTGGCTGTGGGTTTCTCATAGATGGCTCTTATTATTTTGAAGTATGTTCCTTCAGTGCCTAGTTTGTTGAGGGTTTTTAACATGAAGGGATGTTGAATGTTATCAAAAGCCTTTTCTGCATCTATTGAGATGATCATGTGGTTTTTGCTTTTAATTCTGTTTATGTGATGAACCACATTTATTCATTTGTGTATGTTGAACCAACCTTGTGTCCCAGGGATGAAGCCTCCTTGATAGTGGTGGATTAGCTTTTTGATGTGCTGCTGGATTCATTTCACGAACATTTTATTGAGAATTTTTGCATCTATGTTCATCAAGGATTTGGCCTGAAGTTTTGTTTTTTTTGTTGTTGCTGTGTCCCTGCCAGGTTTTGGTATTAGGATGATGCTGGTTTCATAGAATGAGTTAGGGAGGAGTCCCTCCTCCTCTGTTTTTTGGAATAGTTTCAGTAGGAATGGTACCAACTCTTCTTTATACTTCTTGTAATATTCAACTGTGAATCCCTCTGGTCCCAGGCTTTTTCTGGTTGGTAGGCTTTTTATTACTGATTCAATTTTGGAACTCATTATTGGTCTCTGTCCAGGATTCAATTTCTTCCTGGTTCAATCTTGGAAGGTTGTATGTTTCAAGGAATTTATCCATTTCTTCTAGGTTTTCTAGCTTTGTATGCATTAGAGGTGT
Source organism: Colobus angolensis palliatus (assembly GCF_000951035.1). Lineage (NCBI taxonomy): Eukaryota > Metazoa > Chordata > Mammalia > Primates > Cercopithecidae > Colobus > Colobus angolensis. The sequence goes on along the minus strand of NW_012115500.1, from coordinate 590,229 downwards.
TTTTAGCAGTCTCTGAGGGTTTTTTAAATTTCTGTGGGGTAGGTGGTAACATCCCTCTGTCATTTCTGATTGTGTTTATTTTGATCTTCTCTCTTTTTTTACTTATTAGTCTAGCTAGCATTTTATCTATCTTATTTATTCTTTCAAAGAACCAAGTCCTGGATTCATTGATCTTCTGTACTTTTTTTTTTTTAAAATCTCAATTTCCTTCAGTTTAGCTCTGATTTTGATTTCTTGTGTTTTACTAGCTTTGGGGTCGATTTGCTCTTGTTTCTCTATTTCCTCTAGGTGTGATGTTCAGTTGTTAACTTAAGAGCTTTCTAACTTTTTGATGTAGGCATTCAGCACTATAAACTTCCCTCTTAATATTGCTTTAGCTGTGTCCCAGAGATTCCGGTATGTAGTATCTTTGTTCTAATTAGTTTCAAATAATTTCTGGATTTCTGCCTTAATTTCATTGTTTACCCAAAAGTCATTCAGGAGCAGGTTAATTTCCATTAATTTCTATTTTTATTGCAGTGTAGCACTGTAGTCTGGGAGTGTGGTTGGTATGATTTTTTTTTATTTGCTAAGGATTGTTTTATGGCTAATAGGTCAATTTTAGATTATGGTCCATGTGCAGATGAGAAGAATATATATACTCTTGTTTTTGGGTGGAGATTTCTGTAGATGTCTATTTGGTCAAGTGTCAAATTCAGGTCCTGAATTTCTTTGTTAGTTTTCTGCCTCAGTGACCTGTCTAATACTGTCAGTGGGGTGTTAAGGTCTCCCACTATTATTGTGTGGTTTTCTAAATCTCTTTGTGGGTCTCTAAAAACTTGCTCTATGAATTTGGGTGCTCCTGTTTTGGATGCATATCTATTTAGGATAGTTAAGTCTGACCTTTTGAGGTGAACCCTTTACCATTATGTAATGCCTTTCTTTAACTTTTTTGATTTTTATTGGTTTAAAGTCTGTTTTGTTTGAACTTAAAATAGCAACTCCTGCTTGTTTCTGTTTTCCATTTGGTTGGTAGATTTTTCTCCATCCCTTTAGTTTGATCCTGTGTGTGTCATAGAATGTGAAATGGGTCTCTTCAAGACAGCATACAGTTGGGTCTTGCTTCTTTGTCCAACTTGCCACTCTGTGTCTTTTAATTGGGCATTTAGCCCATTTCCATTTAAGGTTAATATTGATATGTGTGGATTTGAAGGATCAAATCCTGTTTTTTGTTGCTAGTTGGTTATTATGCAGATTTGTTTCTGTGGCTGCTTTTTGGCATCAATGGTGTATGTACTTAAGCATGTTTTTGTAGTGGCCAGTAGTAATCTTTCCTTTCCATATTTAACACTCCCTTTAGGACCTCTTATAAGGCAGGTCTGATGGTAATGAATTCCCTTAGCATTTGCTTGCCTGAAAAGAATCTTATTTCTCCTTCACTTATGAAGCTTAATTTGGCTGGATATGAAATTCTTGTTTGGAATTTCTTCTCTTTAATAATGCTGAATATAGGCTCTCAATCTCTGCTGGCTTATAGAGTTTCTGCTGAAAGGTGTGCTGTTAGTCTGATGGGGTTTCCTTGGGAGGTGGCCTGCCCCTTCTTTTTAGCTGCTGTTAACATTTTCTGTTTCATTTTGACCTTAGAGAATCTGACAAGTATCTGTCTTGGGGATGGTTGTCTGTGTAGTATCTCACAAGGGTTCTCTGCATTTTCTGAATTTGAACATTGGCCTCTCTAGTGAAGTTGGGGGAATTTTCATGAATGATATCCTGAAACATGTTTTCCAAGTTGCTTGCTTTCTCTCCCTCTCTTTCAGGGACATCTGTGAGTCATAGATTTGGTGTCTTTACATAATCCCATACTTTGGAGATTTTGTTCATCCTTCTTTAATCTTTTTTTCTTTATTTTTGTCTGACTGAGTTATTTCAGAGAAGTGATATTCAAGCTCTGAGATTCTTTCCTCAGCTTGATCGATTCTGCTGTTACATTTGTGATTGTATTCTGGAATTCTTGAAGTGAGTTTTTCAGCTCTATCAGATCAGTTCCTTTCTTTCTTCAAGTGACCATTTCATCTTTCATCTCCTGTATCACTTTGTTGTGTTCCTTAGAATCCCTGGATTAGGTTTTCACTGTCTCTTGAATCTCAATGATCTCTGTTCCTATTCATATTCTGATTTCTGTTTTTGTCATTTCAGCCTGGTTAAGAACCATTGCTGTGGAACTACTGTAGTTATTTGGAGGTAAGAAAGCACTCTGACTTTTGAGTTGCCAGAGCTCTTGCACTGGTTCTTTATCATCTGTGCGGGCTGATTTTCCTTCAGTCTTTGAAACTGCTGTCCTTTGGATGGGTTTTTCTGCTTTTAGCTTCTTTAATGCCCTGGAAAGTTTGAGTCTCATATAAGGTGGTTCAGTTGACTGGCTTCATTTCTGGAAGAATTTAGGGAGCAAGGCTCAGCTCAGAACTTTTGGGCTGCATGCTGTAACGTTGGGAGGCTGTTACTGGATCCCTGACTTTGTTCTCTGGCCCCTTGAAGTTAGGAACCTGCTACATTGGAGGGGCTGAGGCGTTTCTGGACCTCTGGCCACAACACTCTGATGGGTGGTGCCAGCCAAAGCACTTCGTTGGGGTGGTGGCAGCAGGATCTGTGCTCATTTGTAAGTGTCAAGAGCAGTGCCAAGAGCAAGTGGCAGTGTGGTGGGGTGAATGCTCATCAACTGGGGCAGAGTGCTGGTGGTCATGGGGCTGCTGGCTTCCATGTGCACACTCATGCTGGTAGCAGTGTCAGCATGGGGGCAGGCTACTGGTGAGCTTGGGGCTGCCAGCTTCCATGCATATGTTCACACTGGCAGCAGTGGCAGCGTGGGGCAGGGGGTGGGGCTGCTGACCTCCATGCACGTGCTCACACTTAGCATTTCTATATTTTAAAAGGAAACAGTTTGGCAGTTTCTGATAAAGATAAATCAGCACCATATGACCCTAGAGAAATAAAAACTTACGTTCATACACAAACCTACACGTGAATGTACATAGCTGCCTTATTTGTAATAGCAGAAGCTAGAAGCAGCCCAAATGACCTGTGTTAGGTAAATGAATATACAAATTGTGTTACATCTAGATCATGGAATTCTATTAAGCAATAAACAGGAATGCACTATTGATGCACTTGGATGGATCTCAAGAGCATCATACTGTGTAAGAAAAAGCCAATTTCAAAAGATTACTACTTTACAATTTCATTTATATAACACTATAAAAATGACAAAATTATAGTGAAACAGAACAGATACAGTGGTTCCCAGGGGTTAGGATTGAAGAGAGGGAGTACTTGTAAAGGAGTAATACAAAGTATATCATTCCAGGTTTATTTAGGGTGATGGAAAAGTTCTGTATTTTGATTGTGGCGGTGGTTAAATGCATATATACATGCGAGAAAATTTAATAGGAGTGTATATAAAAATTGAATGCATGTAAAAACTGGTGAAATTCAAATAAGGGCCATAGTTAATAGTATATATTCATATCCTGGTTTTGATAATTGCATTATACGTAGGTAAAATATTTTGGGGAAAGTTAGGTAAAGAGTGAATTTGAACATGGAAATTCTGTACTATTTTTACAACTTCCAAGTAAGTCTACAGTTATTCCAAAATAAAAAATTACATATCTTTTATAATAGTTACATCTATTTTCTTTCCTTTCCTTTTCCTCCCTCCCTCCCTTCCTTTCTCCTTTCCTTTCTCCCTCCCTCCCTCTCTTCCTTCCTTCCTTCCTTCCTTCCTTCCTTCCTTCCTTCCTTCCTTCCTTCCTTCCTTCATTCCTTCTTTCCTCTCTCTCTTTCTCTATCTCTCTTTCTTTCTCTCTCTCTCTGTCTGTCTTACTCTGTTGCCCAGGTTGTAGTACAGTGGTGCAATCAGAGCTCACTGCAGCCTTGAACTCCTGGGCTGAACTGACCAAGTTACCTTCCCCTATCAGCCTCCTGAGTAGCTGAGACTACCAGCGTGTTCCACCACACCCAGCTATTACTTTTTTATTTATTTATTTATTTTTTTGTAGAGATAGGGTCTCATTATGTTGCCCAGGTTGATGATTTTGAACTGCTGGGCTCAAGTGATCCTCCTACCTTGGTCTCCCTTTAAAGTGCTGGGATTACAGGCATGAGCCACTGTGCCTGGTCTGTTTTCTTTTAGACTTTAGACAATGGTCCCTAGAAGGAGGGAGATTTGGGGACAAGAATCTAATCATATCACATGGCTTATTAATTTTCAAGTGGAACCCCTTTACTTATGTTTCAAAGTGAGGAAAATGAGAAGTTCTTTGCCAGTTCTGGCCAGTGGAATTAGGATAATTGCTTTCATGGCATCAGACACCACCCAGTACATGCTGAAAATATGGATCTTGAAAAGACAATTGCTAATCTATGTAATATGGTTTTCCACTGATCTGTTAATAAATTCATTTTTCCTGCTCCTTATTTTTCTACAAGTAGATTAAATGGATTATACTATAATTAAATTTGACTCAACAAGAGGCAGTGCTTTAGAGCAATGAACTATTGGGAGGCCAGCATGGTATTCCTAGCTTTACTGCTGATTTATGGGCTAAGGACAAAGCACCCCCATTTCACAGTGCCTCGACTTTTCCGTCTATAGAGTGAGGTAAACATGTCTCAGAGGGACATGGTGCTGCTTTATAACCTCTATATTCTAATTGAGCTCCAAATTCCTTTATAGAAAGGTGCTCTTTGAAGAATTAAAGATGTATTTATATTGTTGTTGTGACTCAATAGAAATGAAGCTTTAAAATCTAATTTTAAAAGTCTCCTCCTGCACAGTACATTATCCACGTTCTTAAACACTGCAATCAACTATGCACCGAGTTGCTCTGTGATATTTATTAAAAATAAAGAAGGCACCACAAAGACAAACTGTAGAACATTTTCAAAGCCATGTGCAGGGGTTTAACTGCAGGACTTCCACTGAAGTTAATGGGACTCATACTGGCAAATTGCAGGCACCACTTTGAAAATTTACCCCATAGTGACAGTTTAATGCTTCGTATTGATCATACAGTTTCAGATAACATCTCAAGGCAAAAAGGGACAATTTCTCAAAAGAAATAAACAATCCTTAATGAAATGATTCTGCACTGCAATCATCATAACTAAGAGTATGGAATAGAGTCCTTTGGCAAGGAGGCTCTTAGGAAATGCTTACTGGTGATACCACTGAGCTGTAAAACAGTTTCCTTCATATTCTAATTCCAGTTCCTCATAGAAAAATAACACTTTTTAAAAAAAAATGTAAAATTTTATATTTTAAGGGTAGAAATATAGAAACAGAAAATTCAGAGGATTATTTCCTTATAAACTTACATTTATATTTTTCAGAATGGGTAATAATTTGTATATTGCTGATATGAGGTTCCAACAGTCATAGATGACTAAAAAACCCAGGGCATTAAACAGCCATACTTTTTGTTGCCTGATTAATGTTGCTGTTCATAACCGGAATAGTATTCATATTAGGCCTGCCAGCAACCCGTTGGACCTTTGCCTGGTGGCCTGTCTTTAGAAGGAACCTTGATTCAGGGTAGCAGAGCCTACATGGCCTTCAGCTGTGACCTCTGCCTGTCTCCTCTATCACCTTCTGCTGTTCTCCCCACTGCTCATTGAGCTCCAGCCACAAGACCTTATGTCTCCACCTTGAACAACTGAAGCTCAACAAGTGTTAATAATCCTTGCAATTACTATTCCCTGGCCTGGAAAGATCTGTGTCTAAACCTTCTCATGGCTGTCTTCTTCTTAATATTCAGGTCAACTCAAGTGTCAACTACTTAGAAAGACTTTCTCAGACCACCCAAGCTAAGGTAGCCTCTACTCTTTCTGTTTTATTTTCTTCATTGTGCTTATCTGTAGCTGACATTATCTTGTTTTTCAAAAACATATTTGTGTATTGTTTTTATTTGTCCACACGAATATTATCTCTATAAGAAGGAAGACCTTGTCCATTTGGTGCCATAGAGGCTCTCCAGCATCCATAAGCATGCCTGGACATGGCAGAAATTGTATAAATGTTTGATGGATGACTCAAACATAATTTGAAAACCTGGGGGTAATCCTTTGCTTCTTTGTTTTATACAATCACTCATGATATTCCATAGCCTTCTTTCTAGGACTACTTCAATTTCCATCACCTTTGCTTTGTAACACCATAATTATAGTATACTTCCTTTCAGTTTTGCCATTCTCTAAGGGCACAGGAGAGTCTATTCTTACAGCCAGGGACCATGTTTTAGTTGCTTTTGTATCCTTTATACCTAAGATTGTGTTTGGCACATAATAAATACTTTGTCTGTGAATGAATTTTCTTATGTAACATGTGATAGTAAGAATGTTAATACAGTATATCATAGTGCTCTACTAAAGTTTATAGAAAGAGTGTGAAATAATCCTTAGTTATTCATTCTCCTCTTTGGAAATAAATTTTCTTCATGTGGTCCAATCGTATCAGGTAATCAAGCTACCTGGTAAGTTCAACTTTCAAGTTTGTGTACCAGGTCAACAATTACCTAAATTACCAATAGTTTATTAATGTTAAAAAACATTTGAAGGTATTCTTGTGAGTGATGCTACTTACTCTCGAGATGTCTCCAGTTTGGAAATACCCAGGGAGCCTCATGATAACATCAACTCAAGAGCATGCAAGTTTGATACAGGCCAAGTCAGTCTATTTTAGGTCCTAATTTCCCCTTCAGGTTAGAGAGCAGCAATAGGTAACATAATTTAGTTAATATAATTAAGGCTGATACTGCATTTAATGTTCTATAAAGTCTGGCTTTTCTTTAAAGATTTTGAATTACTAATGATAAGCATAATAGTATCATGTTCTTTTGTTTACAAGTTGATGACAATAGATAAGGCTCAATTAAATTTAATTTTAAAATGCTAATAAACAGTAAAGACAATTTTCCAGTTGGGTATGTATACTTTTCTAGAGTGAAATAAAGAGAAATAAATCCAGGTTCTTTCACCTATCATTTTTTTTTAACTTTGGGCATATTTCTTAAGTCTTGTCTTACTTCCTCGTCTATAAAATGGGACATTATAAAGGACAGGCATGGTGTCTCACACCTGTAATACCAGCACTTTGGGAGGCTGAGGCAGGTGGATCACTTGAGGCCAGGAGTTCAAGACCAGCCTGGCCAACACAGTGAAATCCTATCTCTACTAAAAATGTAAAAATTAGCTGGGTGTGGTGGTGTGTGCCTGTAGTCCCAGCTACTCGGGAGGCTGGGGCATGAGAATGGCTGGAACCCAGGAGGTGGAGGTTGCAGTGAGCTGAGACTGTGCCACTGGACTCCAGCCTGGGTGATAGAGGGAAACTCTGTCTCAAAAAATACAATACAATACAATACAATACAATACAATACAACAAAATAAATAGGGACATTACAGAACTTACGTAGAATTAAATAAGACCATATTTATAAAGCGCTTAGAGTAGTACCTAATATATAGTAGTTCTCAGTAAATATCAGCATTATTAACTAGAGGGATTAAAATTGTTTTAATGTTTTTGTGATCAGTCAATCCAACAGGTTTTAATTGTCCTCAGGTGGTCCAGTTAATCACATGGAAGGAATCTATGTGCACTGAGGGAGTTTGAACACTTAGAAGTAAAAAGTCACAGAAGAGCATATGACTAATAGAAAATAAGTGAAATAATATAATTTCTACTAAAGGGGAAAAGGGAGTAGAAGGTATAGAAAATAATGTCACTCAAGAGTAAGTCTCTTGGAACAAAAGATAGAGAAGACAGAAACAGAAAAATGATGTCTCAAATCAATTTAGAACACAGTTGCAGTTTTGGGAGTCTGTGATCTAACTTTTGAACACATTAGCAACTTAAGTTGCCTTTTAATAAGATGAAATCATAGGTATATTAGAGTAGCCTCAGCCATCTGGTTGATTTTAATAAAGGCTTCAATTTTATTTTATGCCTCTTTTGTCCTCTTGTGGAAATAATTACACTGAAAATAAACTGTGAAAATAACAATAAGAAATCAACTTACACTTAGCATCAAATACAGATCCAAGACTAATAACAGGCTGGTATTTTCTCACTGAGACTCCCTGCAAGACTGAAAAATATGGCCCTGTTATATCTGCCTTTGGAAAGCGTCACCAAGGAATCTAAAAAAAACCACTGTGAGAAGTAATTTGTTGGCTTCCTGACACATCAGGCTCATTATTGGTGATCCGAATTTCAGCCTTTGGTCTATCTGCGATTTTTGGGTAGGTCAGTAATGAAAGCTAGAAAAAAGAATGACTAGGAAATCAGTCTTAGAGGTTATTCACAAATTCTTTATCCAACATTATTGGGTGAGTGTTTTGTGTTTTCACATAGAGAAATCATAAAGCAGCCTGTCCAGGTAAATGAAGGGCAGCTTGGATGGTCATCCCAAAACACATTTGACTGTCCAAATCAGCAATGCAGCAATTAGTGCTCATAGCTCTAGACAAGTTATTATGACAGAAGAGTCTTAGAAGAGACATAAAAATTGAACAGATAGATATGAGGAAGAATTTTATATTAGAGATAAGATTTTACCAATTTTCAAAGCAAATGCTTAAAACCAAGCAGAGATAAATCAATACACAGTAGTAATGAAAGAAAGTACCTAATTAAAAAGAGTTAAATAGATTTGTTTCTTCCCTTATGTTACAATTGTTTAAAATACGTTTTCCAAACACAAATATGTAATGATTTTATGATTTGTGAAATCAATGAACTTTTGAAATGCTCTCGGTTTTGGCTAGGGTGCAGGGGTAAGGAAGGTGGGCAGTTCAGAAGGGGACATGCTAAAATCTTTAGGAATTAGTCCATAAAACCTCTATCAATTGGGCCTTTGTCAAAAGGGTGCAATACTACATGAGACTTGTTAGCTGACCACTGTAGCAGCTTCAGTCTGTTTCCAATTGGAAAGAAAAACATTGGTGTGCTTACAGAAAGCATTTCCCAGGTTGAAGGCACAGTCAGTCTACCACAATCTTTTCTATGTTCTTTTCTCGAATGCTCAAGACTTCTAAAAATATTTGGGTGTGTACTTGGCATATTCAGAGTAATCAAATCTTACAAATATATGAAGTTTTGAGAGGTTTTAGCTACATTTCTAAACATCCATTCAGAACAGTTATCATGGACAGATAAGAGATGCTATTCCTTTTTTCATTTTGTCACAGTAAATTAGGTTGAACAAGCGGACTACAGTGTTCACTTTAGTATTTTACCAGTTACGTCAAGCATTTTTATGAACCTGTTGGACAGGCCTAGAAATAGTCTCAATAGTCATCTGGTACAGCTTGCTGCCTTTAGGAAGATGATTTTTGATTCTTTAGTGTAGGTTAAATTTTACTGACCTCATACTGATAAGTAAGCCACATTTGAACACGCTTCACTATAACATCCATTCAGCTGGACCATGGGTCAAACATGTACATTTAATAAAAGATTAAAAAAATTCATAGTTATCCTAACTATAAGTACAAATGTAGACTTTGTTCTAATGGGCATTCATTGTGTATATTTATCCATGAAATTTTCTTCCAAAGCAATTAATTTACTAGAGGTAAAATATCTAAATAAAGAAAGGGTCCGAAAGGTTAACAAAACTGCAATTATGCCTAAACCATGTCATACTAGTACTTTTTTGAGATAGGGTCTTACTCTTTTTACTCAGGCTGGAGTGTAGTGGCAGCAACATGGCTCACTGTAGCCTCAAACTCCTGGGCTCAAGTGATCCTCCAGTCTCAGCCTTCTGAGTAACTGGGACTACAGGTTCGTGTCACCATGCCCGGCTAATTTTTAAATTTTTGTAGAGACAGGGTCTTTCCATCCTAGGCTGGTCTTAAACTCGTGGGCTCAAGTGATCTGCCTTCCTCAGCCTTCCAAAGGGCTGGGATTACAGGCAGGAGTGACTGCGCCGGGCATCATACTACATTTTTAAGGTCACTATTGATAGGTCTAAAGGCAAGTAAGATTACAGATAACATAACACCATTTTTAGAACTACATGTTATATCAAGACCTTCAAGGACCTGAGACAGGAAGACAAAGACTAAAGGACTAAGACGTGTTGATGTATCCATAGCCGAAAACAGCTATCAAAAGGCAGCAGACATCTGGGAAAAAGCTTTCTTTTTCGCATGGAGGCCAGAGATACATTGGCATTGCTTCTGGAATTGGAACAAAGCCAAGTTTTAATTGGTTTTAAAATCTGGAATGAAACATTTTTCCAGTCATCCATGAACTGACCTTATCCTGTAGAAGTTGAGTGAATTTTGGCTAACCATCTGCCTTGTGAATTGTTTTGTTTGGGCCCCTTATGGGACAGAAAGTACTTGTTGTGCAGTAGTTTCACATCAAGTTACAGTCCTTTGTAATGCTGCCTGAGTAGAGAATTTGGAGAGAAAAAACCATCTCCAGGGAGAAAAATCTAATGCCTTCACTAATTTGCCTTGGGGCTTTATGAACCTGCAAGGCTTGGAGTTACCACCTACTTTGCTCCATACCTTAGCATGATGGCTTCCAAAAAGAAGTAAAGCTTATTATTGGAGAAGATAGACAGCTGAACAAACAGGCTGCATTCATGAGGGCCAAACAAGGTATTTTAAGATAGATTTAACTTAGAATTCCACTAGATTCACTATTGTAACACCAATGTCTCACACACAGCCACATTTCCATAAATTCTGGTTTAGTAAGTGGAGACTTTTGAGATGTGCATACTATGAAAGAAGTATGGAATAAAGGATTCTTCTTAACAGTGTCCATGGATGGTGATACACTTTATTCCTTAAATCCACTCTGCCCCCACCATAGGGAACAGGAGTAAGGGAGGAAACTAAGAAGATCACTCAACAATTCCTGACTCCTAAAACAAAACAGAAAACCTATGCTAGCTGAAGAAGATAGCCTAAACTATTTTGTAAATTAAAAACCTACTTTTTCAGGTTGAAAATAGTTGAAATAAACAAGCCTCATCAAGAATTTGCAGTATTTGGGTTTGAATGGCTGCCTAAGAAGCGAGAAAGACAAAAAAGCAAGAAAGCCAAAGTTAGCTGCTAAATAATAATGATAATAATAGCTTTTACATATAGACTTTTCAATTTTATAATACTTTTAAATATTACTGGGAAATGCCAGATCTTAATTCCAGAATGCTCTATGGCATCTTCATTAGGAAGTACAATTTCAAGCTGGAACCCAGGTGAATGATGTCTCTCAGAAACCATAGCAGCTAGGGAGGTGCAGAGATGTGCTATGTATTTGAGTATTTTGGGTTGGAGGGTAGAGGACTCATATTTTAGGGTGTAGAGCACTTTGTCCAGTCTACAGTTACCAATGCATTAAGTAAACCATACTTATAATCATTCTTGAAGAATGTTAATTGATATGCGTTACCAGTACCAATGTATTGCCATCTATTCCAGCTGATCCAGAGCATAACCTGGTGTCATATTGTAGAGCAAAAAGGGTTTTTTATACTCACTGAAATCAATGTTCCCCTAAATCAGGGCAACACTGGAGAACCATGTATTTCCATATAAGTTAATTGATATAAGTGGGTATTCTAGAGCCAGATTGCCTGGCTAAAATTCCAGCTCTACCATTTAGTAGCTGTATGAATTCAGCAACTAACTCAGCCTCTCTTCACCTCAAAGTTTTCAACTGTAAAATGGGGATAATAAAAATGTCTACCTCATAATGCTGTGGAGTCAACATTAAATGAGTCAACATTTTCAAAACACGAGTGCTTGGTCCATGATAAGTACTCCATGGATGTTAGCTTTTAATATTAATCAAATATTGCAAAACAGGAGATAGAAGAAAAGAATGTTGGTGTCATCAGTCCAGGTATCTGAGACTTTGATATTCACCTATAACACAGAAGGGCTTTCGAGCAAACCTCAGTCTTCCTTGCCATCCTCTATACCGACAACAGCAACCCGCAGACCAGATTCGAATGATGAACTCCAAACCAAAGACGACAATCATCACGAACTCCTAAAATATCGGATAAGACATATCAGAGAGAAGCATTATGGAGCAAACCACAGTAAGAAGCTCTATGAATATTTTTGGACATTTAGGCACTTTGTCTAAAGGATCTAGTTGTTAATATCTAAAGTTAAGAACATTTCCTTTCTCCAAATCAAACTAAATCTGAAGAGCATTTGAACCTCATACTGTCTGCATTTCCTATCATGGAATGCTCTTCCTTTTCAAGTCACTAATACTTTGCAAATTTGGGAGTCAGTTTCAATACTAAATGTGCAGGCTGAATAATGGCTCTCTCTCGTCTGGAATTTATAGTGTAGCTGACTTTAGCTACCCAGTAACATGTGAAATATCCGAAATAAAATAGCGAATCCTGAAATATAATGGCAAGTTTTACAGAAAATAGAGCTTCATTTTGCTGCAAGGAGTGACATAATCTCTACATCTTCAAGAGTTGTTCTCAGAGAAAAAGAAGCAAATATTTAGAAGTATACTGAATTCTTTCATTACAGTGTCAAAATCTCCTTAAAAAACAGTAAGTTTCAAAAGTATTACAGTGTGAGACACATATCCTTTGCAAGAAATGAGACCCTGAATCCTTCTGATCTGAAGCTTGTTAATTATTATGCTGCCCTTTGGCAAGAGCTGCCTAGAAAACAACACCTGCTCCAGGAAAATGACTGAGATTATTTAGGAAGAGTTGTGAGTTAACCCTGGGGAAAGGCCAGCTAAAGTGGCTCATTAAACAGTCAGTGATAGAATGAAAAACCAAATGGAATTTGTAAAATGAAAGCATTTCTGGAGCAAGCTTAGCACGGTCATCTTGTTGTCCCTATAGGAACAAGCACTTAATTTATCAAAATTGTTTTTCCTTTAAAAATAATTCCCTTTCTTGTTTTAAAACAAGGGTTGATTCAACATTTATAATGTAGAACAATATTTATAGATTTTTATCATAATAGCTTAATTGTAAAAGTAATATATTATCTTTAATAAAACTTCCAAACATCACAGAAATAGAAAGCAGAGAAAGTAAACATTCTAACCTACTCCCCACTCTCCCATTCTACTCGCAGGATAAAAACTGTTACCAAATTTATAAAAGTGGCATTTTTGTTGCAAATTTCAGGCAAATGTCTGTTTCTTTAGTTACAGCATGGGATGATATGCTGCACTTTTGAAAGGACTAGTAGAGCTATCATTCTATCCTTCTTTTATTTTGCACTAAGTAATCCACAAATATTTCTCATGATGGGAAATAAATATCCAATATCATCACTGCTTACTCACCGTTATTCAAAACTACTTATAGGATAAACCTTCAAAGATGACTTTATGCAGATAACCAAAATGAGGGTCAACATACACTCATTAATAATCCAAAGGTTTTGTCTGGTTTTGGCTTTGTTTTGGTTTTGAATGTATATCTGGCTAGTTGAGTCTGTTCATTTATTAAGGTATCTAAAGTGCCAGATCATTCGTTGTTAATCCAGCACATCTTTCCAAATACAGAAAACATACTCAAGCCCAAAATGCCCATGTAGTTGTGCCTGTGCCCAACTTAGGTTAAATGGCAGATCCACTTTTTGATCCCTGCCCCTAATTCCTACTTATGCCAGGACATTTGGAACGCCAGTTGTGAGTACTCATATTATAAGGGATCCCAAGAAAATCCCAAATGTGGCATGGGTCCCCGAACACTACTGTGTAGTAATTTTTGTTTTTCATGGAAACAGATGACACCAGTATGTCCACTGTTCTTAACAAATGACAGATGCCGATTGTTCTTAGGTATGTCAAGGTCACTGCACTATTCCTATGTTGCAGTAAGGCAGGATAAATTACATTTACAAGTTCTTTATTCAAGCCCTGTTGTTCAGAAATATTGTTTACTGCTTTTTTTTAAGGAATTGAGGGAAAAATGACAGGAGAGTCTCAAAATTCATAAAGCACAACTGATAGGGTTGAAAGGAAAAATAGACAAATGTTAAGTCGTATTTGGGGACTTCATTACCACACCTTATCCTTGCTCGGAACTATGGGCATAGAACTACTAGAAAGAAATTTAACAAGTATGTGAACTATTTGAACAACGCATTCAACCTACAGGATCTGACAGATATGAGACATTTCACCTAACATCAGCAGAATACACAGTTTAAAAAAGCATCCATGCACATTTATTAAGATAGATTATGTTCTGGGTCATAAACAAATTTCAACAAGTTTAAAAGAATAAAATCAGACAGAACGTGTTCTCAAGCCACAGTGTAATAAAACTAGAAATCAATAACAGAAAGACAAGCAAATCTTTAAACATGTGGAAATTAAACAATATTCTTCTCAGTAATCCATTGGTCAAAGAGAAAGTCTCAAAAAATTAAAAAAATATATTGAACTGAATGAAAATAAAAAATGACATAACAAAATATGTAGGATGCAGTAAAAGCAGTGCTGAGAGGAAAATTTACAGCACTAAATGCTTACATTATAGATGAAGAAAGGTCTCATATTAATAATCTTAGTTCCTACCTCAAGAAATTGGAAAATAAACCCAAAGGAAGAAGACAGAAGGAAATAATATAGAAAAGAGCATAAATTAATGAAACTGAACACAGGAAAACAATATGGAAAATCCATGAAACAAAAAAGTAGTTCCCTGAGAAAATCAACAAAGTTGATAAATCTCTTTCTTGAAAGCTGACAAAAGTCCCCAATGTCAGAAATGTAATAGGGGATATCACTACAGTTTCTATAGCCACTGAAAAAATGAAGGAGTACTATGAGTAACTTTATGCACATACACTTGATAACTTAGAAGAAATGGACCAAATACTTTAAAACTACAAGCTACCAAAACTCAACAAAGAAGAAACAGACAATCTAGGTAGCCCTATAACCTCTAAAGCAATTGAATTGATAGTTAAAATCTCCCCAAACAGAAATGTCCAGGTCAAATGGTTTCACTGGAAAAATCAACCAGACATTTAAATAAGAATATATCATTTTCACACAATTTCTCCCAGAAAATAGAGGAGAAAAAACTTCCTCAATCTTTTTATAAAGTCAGTATTACCCTGACACCAAAACCAGACAAAGACAATAAAACAAAGCAAAACAAAAACTACATACCAATATATATCATAAACTTAAGACACAAAAATCCTCAACAAAATACTAGCAAATATTTTTGCTAGTCAATCAGTCAATATATAGGCAAGTAGGATTTATTCCAGGTATGCAAGCCTAGCTCAATGGTTAAACTCAATCAGTATAATGCATTATATAATAAAGCTAAAGAAAAAAATATAACCATATAAATTGATGAAGAAATAGCATTTGACAAAATCCAACACCCATTTATGATTAAAAAAACTCTCAGCAAGTTAGGAAAAGAGGTTTAACAGTTTAATTAGATAAATAGCATTTACAACAAACCTAATGTCATACTTAATAGTGAAAGACTGAATGCTTTTCCCTAATATTAAGAACAACCAAGATGTATATTTTCATCACTCTTATTCAAGATAGTATTGTAAGTTATATTAATAGTTGCTGCAATAAACCAAATACAAGAAAAAAAAAAGGCATGCAGTTTGGAAAGGTAAACATAAAATGGTCTCTATTTACAAATGACATGACTGTCTACAGAAAAATCCAAAGGAGTCTACGAAGACACTCTTGAAACGAGTGAGTTCACTAAGGCTGCACGATATATGATCAATGTAAAAAATGAATCATTTCTTTATACTAACAATGATCATATGGAAATGAAAATTGAAACAATATTATTTATAACAATTCCAAATAAAAATAAAACTTAAATATCCACTTAGAAAAACACATACAGTTTATGTGCATTGAGATTACAAAATGCAGATAAAAGAAATCAGAGAACACCTAAATAAGTGAGGAGAAACACAGTGTTTATGAATTGGAAGACTCAACATAGTAAAGATGTCACTTCTTCCCAAATTGATCTGCAGGTCTAATAAAATTCCTGTCAAAATCTCAGCAATTTTTTTTGGGGGGTAGATACAAACTTATTTTAAAATTTATATGGAAATGCACAGGACCTGGAGTAACTAAAGCAATGCTGTCAAAGAAGAATAAAACAAGATCAATCACTTTACCTGACATTAATGCCTACTATTATAGCTCCAGTAATCAAGACTGGATTGGTGGAGGGATAGACATATAGAACATATAGACATATAGAACAGTGAACAGAATGGAGAATTCAGAACTAGACCCACACAAATATGCTCAATTGATTTGTTTTAAAGGTGCAAAAGCATTTCAATGGATGAAGAAGAGCCCTCAACAAATGATGCTGGAAAAATTGAACTTCTATAGGCAAAAAAGTGGACCTTAATCTACTTCCTATCTTATGAAAATCACTTAAAAATGGACCATGGGTTTAAAAATTAAACATAAAATAATAAAATTTGTAGTAAAAAAAATGGAGACGGCCGGGGGCGGTGGCTCACGCCTGTAATCCCAGCACTTTGGGAGGCCGAGGCGGCCGGATCATGAGGTCAGGAGATCGAGACCATCCTGGCCAACACGGTGAAACTCTGTCTCTACTAAAAATACAAAAAATTAGCCAGGCGCGGTGGTGGGCGCCTGTAGTAGTCCCAGCTATTCGGGAGGCTGAGGCAGGAGAATGGCGTGAACCCGGGAGGCGGAGCTTGCAGTGAGCTGAGATCCGGCCACTGCACCCCAGCCTGGGCGACAGAG
>NW_012115500.1:525070-573399 GCF_000951035.1 Colobus angolensis palliatus | reverse complement strand
AACCCGGGAGGCGGAGCTTGCAGTGAGCTGAGATCCGGCCACTGCACCCCAGCCTGGGCGACAGA
This sequence comes from Colobus angolensis palliatus, assembly GCF_000951035.1. Classification (NCBI taxonomy): domain Eukaryota; kingdom Metazoa; phylum Chordata; class Mammalia; order Primates; family Cercopithecidae; genus Colobus; species Colobus angolensis. The sequence continues at coordinate 573,334 of NW_012115500.1, read as the reverse complement.
GTGAGACTCTGCCACAAAAAAAAAAAAAAAAAAAAAAAAATTGGAGACATTTTTAGGATTTGGACTAAGCAAAGAGTTCTTAGTCTTGACATCAAAAGCAGAAGTTATAAAAGGAAAAAATGAGAAATTGGACTCTATCAAAAGTAAAAACTTACTCCATGAGAGCCCAGATACTAAGGATGAAAAGACAAGCCATAGACTGGGAGAAAACGTTTGTAAACCACATATCTGACAAAGGACTAATATCTAAAATATATAAAGAAACCTTAAAATTCAACAGTAAAAAACCAAAACCTCAATTAGAAAATTGGCAAAGATATAAACAGGATATTCATAAAAGAGGACATACATAAAAGAGGTTACATATATGGCAAAGAATTTGACATCATTAGCCATCAGAAAAATGCAAATTAGATCACAATGATATCACTACACAGCAAGCAGAATGTATAAAATAAAAACTAGTGGCAAAAAATAGTGACAACACAAAATGCTAGGGAGGAAGCCGAGAAGCCAGACCATTCAAACACTGCCAATGGGAATGTGAAACAGTATAGTCCCTCTGAGCATGGTAGTTTCTTATAAAATTGGACATATAGTTACCATATGACTCAGCAATTGTACTCTTGGGCATTCATGTCAGAGACATGAAAACTTATGTTTGTACAAAAACCTGTACATGAATGTTCACAGCAGAATTATTCATAATGACCAGACCCCAAAAACAGCCCAGATATCCTTCACCATGAGAATGGTTAAACAAGCTCTGTTGCCTCCATACCATGGAATGCTACTCAATAATAAAAATGAATCAACTATTGATACACAGAGTAACATAAATGAATTGCCAGGGAATTATGTTGAACACAAAAAAAGCCAGTCTTGAAAAGTTATACACTGTATTATTCCATTTATATAACATGTTTGAAATAAAAACATTTCAGATACGGAGAACAGATTAGTGGTTGCTGGCGTCAGGCTGGGGAAGGGAAGAGGTGTGCAAGTGTGAAGGAGAAGGTGGATGTGATTAGAAAGGGGCAACTTGAGAGATCCTCATTACAATGGAATTGTCCAATATCTTGACTGTTGTGTTAGATATACTAATCTCTGCATGTGATAAAACTGTACAGAGCTAATACCGCCCCCCCGACCACAAATGTATTCAAGTAAAACTGGAGAAATCTGAATGAGATTTGTGAGCTGTATCAATATTATTATCCTGGTTGTGATATTATACTATAGTTTTACAAAATGTTACCTTTTTGGGAAATTGGGTAAAGTATACACAGGATATGTCTACTATATCTTACAATGGCATGTGAATCTACAATTACCTCAATAACAATTTACATTAAAAAAAGCCATTACCAGCAATCTAGACAATGGGATAGATTCATAAGAGGAAAAGGGTTCTTCTTCAAATCCAGATGCTGGGTCTGATCTCACTGTGTTTTGTTTAGAGGTACTCTTTAAATCCCCCTTTGGATGGGGTCTCACTGTTTTATTTTCATATGAGTTGAAAATATAAAAATTTGTTACATTCAGTTGAGATTATTTAAATTAGGGATGGTTCTTCTGACCCTTGCTGGGTAAGCCATGAGACAAGTTCTGGTGCCTTTGCTGCTGTACCTCAGGATAAAGCAGTTCATTTTCTCTTGCTTGATTTTAGTTGAAATAAAATGCTCGCTATTTACTGAAATGGCAGCTGAAGAGATTAGTGAATAATATTCAGAATATTTGACTTATCTGGAGGAAAGCTGTAGTGGAAATTTGATGTTATTAACAATGGTCCTGTCCTTCCTTATTGAAGCCCCTAGAAGCTTGGCTTTGATAGCTCTTTACAAAAGCAAAGGCAATCAATGTTTATTATTTTTATCACTTACCTTGCAGGAGTTACAGTGTTTCCTCATTTGTCCTCACATAATTTTGGTAAAACATAGAAGACCTTTCTTATTTTTCTTAAATGATAAGGATATTAAGAAGCCTAAGAGGCAGTGGTGGCTGGGCGCGGTGGCTCATGCCTGTAATCCCAGCACTTTGGGAGGCCAAGGCGGGCAGATCATGAGGTTAGGAGATTGAGACCATCCTAGCTAACACAGTGAAACCCCGTCTCTACTAAAAATACAAAAAATTAGCTAGGCGTGGTGGTGGGCACCTGTAGTCTCAGGTACTGAGGACTACAGGCAGCTGAGGCAGGAGAATGGTGTGAACCCAGGAGGTGGAGCTTGCAGTGAGCCGAGATCTCATTGCTGCACTCCAGCCTGGGCGACAGAGCGAGACTCTGTTTAAAAAAAAAAAAAAAAAAAAGGCAGTGCTAGAGCTAGTCCTGAATTTTATCTACAATATATTTTGAGAATACCAATCCATATTAACCCTCTTTTCCAGACATTAAAGAAGCCTCTTCGTATGTCATACCTGAGAACTGTGATTCAATTTAATTGATATATGTAACTCTGCTGTACCATTTGAGGTTTAAATTATGTTCTTGCAGTTATTTTGTTTTTAGCTACTTAAAATTGTTTTAGGCAGATTGATTTTTTGGGTACAAATTCACAGTGCTTAAAAACTCATGTTCCAGTTGTTTTCTCATTAATTAACAGCACTGTTCATTAAAACACAGTGACCTTTGTCTAATCTACAAGCTGTCTTCTGTGACCATTAGTTTTTTCTGGTTTTATGCCATCAAATAGCATTTTCGTGAAGATGAAATGCCGACATTATAAACCCTGTGACATTTGCACCAATTCTTGAAGAGCTGTGGCTAATTAGACATACATAATTAGAACTATTGCTTTTATTCAGAATATCAACATAATCAATTCCCAGCTATTTTTGTTCCTTTTTGTGTGTGTGCATATACTTAAAGTAACATAGGGCTAGCAGATCAGCACGCCTCTTTACATAATCCCTGCAGGGAAAGAATTTGTGACGTAAACTGCATTGTAAAACGCAAAAAAAGAAGGCATCAGTCAGAAGGATTGCAGTTATAATTCTATGTAATGTGGAAAATTCTACTAGTATAACACATATTAGGGGAATGAAATTAAGATCCAGTGACAGCTCCAAACTTAAATCAAAATGTGGAAATATACAAAAGTAAATTATCTTCCGGAATTTTGTCTCTTTGGAGAGCAGAAAAATATCCTAAAAACATGCTGACTAGCCATAACTTACAGAATATCACATACCATCATCAATCTAGCTAGCTTTCAAACTTCTCCTTACTTTTTGGGAAGGTATATTAGTGTATCGGAAGAGAACTTGAGGGAATGAATGTTTTTACCAAAGGGACTAAGTTGACCTGGAGTTGAGGACACATGGATATTTACAGAATCATTGCTGCACAGAGGTGGTTGTGAGAGCATGCCAGAACTTCACTAAGTTGGCTAGCAGACACATCGTGGGGTGGGTATGGGGAGAAGGGGGTCATAGAGGTGGGAGTGGGGTGGAGATAGGGGAAATTAGATTAAGGTGTGAAGGGGTATGGATGCTTCCTGCCTTGGAGAAAAATGACTGAGGTTGTTTTGACAGACTGTCACTGCGGCTAGCCTCATTGACTGGAAGTCTTAGGAAGATATGATAGATGAATTTGAGTAGCTCCAGCAAAATCTAGTGTCTTAGTAGGTCTTCCCCTTTGGGATTAGTTGATTCCTGAATTTTCTTTATAAATGATTTATCCATTCAAGTTTTTCATACCTGTTAATATGTAAATCTGCTCCTGAAAAGTAACTCATTTAATCATACCTAAATAGCAACGTTCATTTATCCCAGAGGTTCTTCAGAAGATCATAGGGAAGGCAATAGTTTGAAAATGCCCCATTTCAAATGACTGATTGACGCTTTGTTACTAAGGAAGGATCAAGGCTGGTTTTTATCAGGTATTGAGGCCATGAGTTGAGACCATATGGGCTGGAGGCAGGAAGTGGGTGCCCCCTTCTTGGGGAAGAGTTGGGAACAGCAGGACATTCCTGGTTTACCCCTAGGAATATCTGGAGTGGCCCTATGCATCCCAGTTACTAGTTGGGATGCCATGATGAGAGGACTTTTGTCCTCTCTTGTAGTGATTTTAGATCCTTAGGGATGGGTTGGCTCTTAGCAGCTATAATGCCTGCCTAGCATGAGCAGCCACCCAGATGATCCCTTCTGTGTTTACGTTTTATGTTTTGTAAGTCACATCTGCAACAGGGCACAGGATGTCTTAGGCTTTCCCCTTCACCTGCCACAGGTGAAGTCTGCCCATGGGACCAAGCTGAAGTGGTGCCGTTTGTGGAGGAGCCTCGCTGAGGTTTTTTTGGTTGTCCATCCTCTCCCATCCGAAACCTATTTATACCTTAATTGGTTTGAGGTTTCTATTTGGGCGTGTCTGCATGCCCAAATGATTCATGTCTGAATCATAAACACCAAGCTGGAAACATTGAAAATGGCTTGCTGCACCTTGAACTGGACCCAGATACCTATTCTGTTATGATTTTGTAAAATAATCACAAATTAACCAATTCAATTTAGAATCAAAGCTGAATGTCCTGAATCAGATCAAAATGGAAACACCAAAAGAGTCTCCAAAATGAATGAAATCAAACCAAGTTTTCATTTGATTCAAATTGCTAATTTGTCTACTTCTCACTAATCTAGAGGCTTTTCTTCCTTTTAAGAACTACATGAGACCGGGAGCAGTGGTTCACGCCCGTAATCTCAGCAGTTTGGGAGACCGAGGTGAGTGGATCACCTGAGGTCTGGAGTTCGAGATGAGTCTGGTTAACATGGTGAAATCTGGTCTCTACTAAAAACACAAAAATTAGCCAGGCATGGTGACAGGCGCCTGTAATCCCAGCTACTCAGGAGGCTGAGGCAGGAGAATCACTTGAACCTGGGAGGTGGAGGTTGCAGTGAGCCGAGATCAAAATTAAAATTTAAGATACACAAATTTAAATAAAATTCCTTAAAATAAACAAGTATTTCTATTTAGAGAGCTATCCTGACCTTGAGAAATTACTACATGTCAGCCAAGTTGACTATAAAGCAAATCTTATCTTCTCATATTGGTGATATTTGTCCTGTGAATTGAAGTGGACCCTTGTGTCAAGACAAGAAATAGTACGGCTTCCGTGCTACTGAGAGTGAGAGGCAGGTCAGGGCTAGGCATGTTCTTAGAGAACTCTCAGAATTTTTATCTTTTCTTACTGAGGAGTTATGTCTCCGTTCTTACAGCTGCCCTTCTTTGGACCAAAGGAATTGCTTTTATACTGGGAGATCCCTTGATTTCCAGAAAATCTGCTTCTTCCTTCTTTCTTGAGGGTATTTACAGAGTTTAGCATAACTAACTGCTCTACAATGTTGACTTTATTTCTAGATATTCTGCTTTTCATGAATTCATTTTATAAATGTCTACTGAATATCATAAACACGCAGGATATAAAGATCAGCAATGTGTTCTGTCACCCTCGAGGAGTTTATAATCTATTGGGGAAGATAAGACACACGACTAGACAACTCACAAAACCATGTGCCAGAAGTTCTGCTGAGTGGTGGTTTCTAGAGAAATGCCTTACCCATTACCGTAGCTCCTCTGCCTAGAGCAGGCTCTAGCAAAATGTTTGTTGAAGTTTCCTTCAGTTCAAGGCTTCAGGCTCAGCAAAACCCAATTAGCATACTGTTTCATTAATCTATTAAAATCAAAATTATCAAAAAGAACTAGCTGGAGGTGGAAAAATGAGAATAAGTTAATTGGCCTATAATTTTCATTTCTGACCTGTCTATTCAGCTTTATGACACTAATTGCAATGAGAGGGCGAATGGCTTCTTACTGCAAGACGTCTTAGTGACAGTGTGGGCTTATTTTGATTAATGTAAGCTGGAGGACAGTAACTACCTAATTTCACTCCTATGGTTTATACCACTGAATGATTATATTTTCATTTGTTGTTACCCCATATCTCTTCTCTTTTTACATTTTACTAGCCTGAAAGAATTTTTCACTAATGGTTACACCATTGTTCTTAAGACAAGCTGCTGGGGGAAAGAAAGTGAGAGGAAGTTTATCCCTTTTATTTGAGCATATTTTAGGCAGAATCTCCAAATGTCTTACTTCTTGGAGAAAACAGAACTTCAGGGTGGAGCCAGGGTGGCTCCTGAAGGCTAAGCAGAAGTGATCAGTGTGTTTTATTTACTCAGTAACTAGGAAAGCAAAGGCTGTGTTGATGAAGGGGTAGAACCCAGAAAAGCTCAACGGTTGAGCTGTCAGTGGGGAAGACATTCTGCTTGTTGGTAGAATGTGAAAAACCTGGAAGAAATGGAAACCTTTGGGATCATGGCTTTCAGAGGAGAAAAGGCTATTGGCAGGGTAGTGTTGGAGTCCTTTAGAAATCAGATACAATCTTGCTTTCTTTCCATGCCCCTAGGCTTCTTGTGGACTGACATGTGCCACTGGGAGAAATCTCCCTGTCTCCTCAGGTCATTTGGCCAATTTCCTTCTAGACTTCCTAGCAAAACAGAAAACATTTTGAATCAAAACCTAGTCTTGCCTTCCTCCTCTTCTACATATGATGACTATTTTCCTTTATAAGCACCAAAGTGCATTTTATTACCTAAGATTATTTATTTTTCCAGTTACCAAAGTATATATTATTGGTGTAAATGTACTTGGTGGCAATATGAATAATATCCTTTGGTGAGCTCTGAGAGGTAGGAAAACACACCTTTCTCTGCATATTGCATGCACACTAATATGCTCACTTGATTTCAGAACTTGATATTGAAACTCAGTCTGTTAGGCTCATGCAAAAGGACAGGAAAGGCAAAAATCTCAGAATAAAAACTGACAGGAGGCCCTATTAACAGAACATATCACCACAAACAGAAACCGCATATTAGCTCTCAGTGCAATTTCTAATAAACATAAAGAAGTTAACTATCCTCAAAGTATATAAATCAATGGTATTGTAACAACATTCCATTAATCACACTTTCAAAATTAAGGAAAATTTAAAGTTTTCTGCCACCTTGAACAACTAGATCACAAAGAAAAATCAAATATATGCAGGATCTTTTATTTTAATAATTTCAATTTTATTAACCATGTGAATCTTCACAGTGTATTCTTCATGAAATCTGTCATGATTCTGGGCTATTTATTTATATCTCTAATTGTTTCCAGTCATCCATCAAAATCATTCAAGACCACTCATGCCATAAATCAAGTATACTCTTAAATTGAGTAAGATGAAGGGCCTGATCAGAGATAATCTTGAACTAATTTAATGAGCTCTTCTGCTTGTTGTTCATTTGAACCATTAAACAATAGATTAAGAATCAATGTTTCTATACTGGCTTTAAAAAAAACTGAGTTGAGGATAAAAACAAGAGAACTACCTGGGCAATTTCCAAGTGTTTTAGAATGCATTTTTTTAATGCTCCCTTAGCATAACACATAGCACATGGCAAATATTTAGCAGTTCGATTTAATGGTGAATTATCCTGACAGCTGAATCCAGGAATTCATGGGAGCATCCTTAGTTTCTATCATGATCTGTTTCTCTGTTGTGTTATTTACCAAGCTACATTCTGATTCCCATTTGTTTTTCAAAAGTTTCCCTGCTGGAGAGAAAATGCCGTGCGTGCTAAGTGTAGCCTTTATCTCTGATAGAGATGACTCCTATTGTACATAAGCCATCACTCTTATTTGCTCACAGTAGTGTTTGGAATACTATTGCTGTCATACACCTCTGCTCACATCATCAATATATCCTAATTAATACATCACTGCCTGCTTGCCACCCGTTATGCACACACACTTGCCAAACAACCTCTGATGGGTGATGGCCTCCATCCACAGCAGGATGAATTGCCATTGCTTGAATTGATTTGGAAAATCACTTAGTATAGGAGGAAACTGATCTGCCACAGTAACTTGAAACCTTCCTCTACTCTTCTGCTCCTTTATTTGGTTGTCGACTTATTCCTACCTGGCAACGTGACACTTGATTTGGAGACCATGGTAGTAGTTTAATGATATATGAGAGGACTGATTCACAATTTTAACTAATAAAGCATCCTGTACACAACTAGTGGCCAAAGCCATGGAAATATAGACCCATATATTGAATTTACAGGACATTAACAAGAAATAAGCTCTGGGCAAAAATAAGTGTCTGTTCAGAACTAAGAGTCTGCCCAGAAAAGAACGCATTGGAGAGAGAAAGTGCACTTCTTACTATTTCCTAAGCAGCATGGGGTGCCTGAATAGATGTAAAGTGATACAGCAGTGTCAAGTTGACCTTTTGTAAAATCTAGACAAAAGAAGTCCTGGAGCAAGGTGCACAGGAAGTAAATTTACAGCCTGGCTCACAGTGAATGGGGTGGCTGGGCTGAAGGAAAAAGGAACAAGGAACCCATAGCAGTGGATTCTCCTATTGAAAAAAGGAGAACTCTGAAAAATTACCTACTCTGAAAGGGAAACAACTCTTGCCTCTCTCTCGTTTGCATCCCCCTTTTCATCCTTGCTTACATTCCAGGCCAGCCATGAAGCCTCGAGGGAGGAAATGCTCTCACGCCTCCCTACAGGACTGTCTTGTCTTGGTGGAAGCCCCAAGCATCTCTCTGCAGTGTGGGACCTGGGGAGACTCTGCTGCTCCATATTTTGGCAAGCAGGGAATAGAACTGTATTAAAGCAAGCATTTTTCCCCCATAATAAAGAGTTTCTAAAGTCACTGAAAGTACAGTGTCCCCCAGCCCCATATGTTGGCAGGCAGGGAATAGAATTGTATTAAGGCAAGAATTTTTTTCCCCCATAATAAAGAGTATCTAGAGTCACTGAAAGTACAGTATTCAAAGACTAGGTTTATATATCCAAGATTGGTATCTCATCAGAGATTATAAATTGTTTACACTGTTGAAAATTCCCATTTTTACAACTTCTTCTGTTTTATTACGCTGCTTGTTTGCATAGTAAATACAGATTCAATGGAATCTTATCTTCTTCCAGAACACTAATACACTTCATCACTTCCATTCAGACTCCATTAATTCAGAATTTGTGATTATACCACTAGAGTTTGGGTGATGCTTATTTTTGTATCATTTATTTAGAGAGAATTTACTAGGCAAATTCAGAACAGAAATGAGAGGACAAGGGGGAAGATTTAGCATATTTAAGAGGAAACACTTTTCAAGACCCTTAATAGCACTTATTTGCATTTAAACAATTAATGGAATAATTACAATCAAGCCATCTCATTAATTAAAGAAAACCCAGCAGGATCTTTGTTTGGCAACAGTTTGTTAGCAGAGATTCCCTAAGTATTGACGCAAAGGAAAATTGATAGGAGATATGCCTCCTCCCAAATGCTAATTACCCCTTTCAATCATCTTAAATGTTTCCCAAACATTGAAGTAATCATTCCAATAAGCTACAGCTAGTTGTACAAATTATTATGCAAATACGTGTCAGTCTGTCCCACAGGTAAGCTTCAGTTTCCTGCAATCTGTGGAGGCAGCCCTTAGCCTAGCAAAGCATGGCAAGCTGGAACAGAAAGAAGGGTCTACCGCTGATCCAAGGGGTTTGAGATTCATTTCCACAGCCCTATCTTCACTAGTTCCTTGATCTGTATTTGTATATTCTGTTTTGGTCCTTTTCATACTTCTACTAAAAGGTAGACCTATCGCAGCAGATAAGGCCTACTTGCCTCTTTCTCCTTGATACTGGCTTCTAAATAACTAATAAGCTACAAGTTTTGGGGAAGCAAAGGGCCAGCACAGTGACTTCATTGGATCAATGTCAAACACTGGGATCATTAATTTGATCAGAGTGGGACGCTCAGGACCAAGTGCAGAAAAACTGGTTTCCACTATATCTCATTCATTCATTTAGCAGAGCCCAGGGGATAGAAGCATGGAGGGGCTCTGCCACTTATGGAATGTGTGCAATTTAACTTAACCTCTCTGTGCCTCAGTTTTTTTTCTTTAAAATTGGAATGAAAAATCCATTCTTAACAGGGTTGTTACCAGACTTTAAATGAATGAGTATTTTTACAGTGCTTAGAACAGTACCTGATACATAGAAATCACTTTAACTCTGTTAAACAAAATAAGTCCACTCATTAAATATTTGCTGAGTGCTTACTATGAGCCAGGTGCTCTTCTAAATGCTGGGATACAGAAGTGGACAGAGTAAACATGTCTGTGTCCACTTGATGTTTCTAGTGGAGGCAAGCAGATAACATAATGAACAAGTACACTGGAATACAGAAAGATGGAGCATTGGAAGATAAGTGCTATAGAGAGTGATAAAAGAGGATGAAGGTACTGGGAAGAGCTTGAAGGTTTCCAGCTTAAATAGGAGCAGGGTAGGCCTTTTGGAGCAAATTCAAAGTTATTAAGGGAGCCAAGCAGATATCTGATGAAAGAAGTTTCAAGACAGAAGGATCAGTTGGTACAAAAACTCCGAGTGTGAATGAGGAAGAAGAAGACTGGGGTGGCTGAAGTAGACTGGGTAAAAGGAGAGGGACAGAAGGTGAGGATATCTGGGAATGGCTGACTAGACTGTGTCCCTACATAGTTTTTAGGTCACTGTAAGAACTTTGGCTTTTACTCTGCAAGAAAAGGGGAGTACACTGCAGGACAAAGGCCTTGGGCAGAAGTTTGGATTTGTGCTCTGACCACAGCTGCTCTCATCCCTCACCAGGTTTTGGTAGACATAGAAGATCCCTCTGAAAGGAATGGGCACCTGGAGATGATCCGAGGATCAGGGCATGGAAACTGGGACAAGATTCATAAGTATGTCTATTCTAGGCAAAGGAATAGGCATGAGAATCTAAGCTAAGAACAAGGCATTCCCTGATGCGTGCTAAAAGCAGAAGCTTGAAAATATAAATATCATATCCTCATTAGATGATTTTCCATAATTATGAGAACCTTCAAGTGAATACTATTTTGCTCACTGCCAAGTGCCAACCCACAGCTACTCAGCCCTGGTCCTCAACGTGGCCATGAACGGACAAGTTTCCAAGAATGTCTTTGAGGAGATGAGAAACAATGTGATATTTGGCATTGTTTACTGGCAATAAAGGAAACAAAAACAGCAGATATGGGAAGAACTATCTTATACTTGATTTTTATATACTTTCCAAAATACATTTAAATGGGAATCCAGAACACTTGAAATTTTTTTTTTTTTTTTTTTGAGACGAAGTTTTGCTCTTATGGCCCAGGCTGGAGTGCAGTGGCGTAATCTCAGCTCACTGCAACCGCTGCCTCCCGGCTCAAGTGATCCTCCTGCCTCAGCTTCCCGAGTAGCTGGGATTACAGGTGCGTGCCACCATACCCAGCTAATTTTTTTGTATTTTTAGTAGAGATGGGTTTTCGTCATGTTGGGCACGCTGTTCTCGAAGTCCTGACTTCAGGTGATCCGCCCACCTCAGTCTCCCAAAGTTCTGGGATTACAGGCACGAGCCACCGTGCCCAGCTGAAATGTTTTTATTTATAAGTTTGTAGAATGCTTGCTTATCTTGTTCAACTGCTCAATTTCTTCTGCTGGAAAATCTACAGTATCAATTATGTTGCAACAGTTTGGGTAAAATTGCCATCCTTTCCTCCAATTTTGACAAATGTCTGGCTCAGATGTCTTTGGAATATGACAATAGACAGAATTAGATCACTTTTCACTTTTTCTGGCATGTAAGCCAAAGCTGGGGAGAAGAGACTTTGAATTTATCTTATCTTCTGACTTTAGCACTGAGTGTAAAGGAGTGGCCATAAAGTGAGAATATTACTAAGGAAGTTGGGGACATAATAGTTCTATCTTTCTCTGCCTCTTAATCAAATGTTGAGTGTTCAAAATATTAAGAAAAGCATATGGCTTATAATTGATACTATTACTTAACTGAAATCCTTGAGTATTGAGGAGAGACACTGTGCTGGCAGGAAGGTGGGCAGTGGGATGACTATTGTCATGCAGAATGCACTGAACATTTATAGGCTAGGGCTTGATTCATACCAGTCGAATGTCGTTATTTGCTTTGGTCACATTTTGTCTGTTGGAAAGAGAATCTCCTTGAATAATGTTTTTGTTCATCTGAAATGTCAGTCTTATAAAAAGCTGCTAGTCACTATAGTGGTTAGAAATTTCCATCTTACAATTAAAAAAAAAGTTGTTGGCAGTTGAAAGAAACATAAAACTGAATTATACTCTGGCTAGAGTCCAATTAATGTTAAGATTTTATTTCATTACTCTATATTTCTGAATATTACTGAGTCAAGAGAAAGAGTAATCCCTAATTTCAGATGAATTTTTTTTTCTTGGGGATTTTCCCAAGTAATTAATTCTCTTTTGCTTTCCTGCCCTCATCTGCTGCAAACCCCAAACTTTCAGATCTACCTGTCTATCTATCTCCTATCTATCTATCTATCTATCTATCTATCTATCTATCTATCTATCTATCTATCGATCGATCTATCAATCATCTCCGTTGATGGCATATCAAGGGACGTTCAGATATGTGGGTAAGCTAAGGTTTTTTTTTTTTCATTTAATTACCTTGTCCTTTGAAATCATTCTGTCCTAATGATGCAGGTGCTTGTGCCAGTGGTTGAACTCCTATACTGATATTTGCTGCTCAGGTATTTGGCCAGGATTATTTAAGCCAGAGGCTGAAGGGTAAAGACTGACTGCTTACATAAGCTATTACGTAATAGCTATTACATAAGCTATTACGTAATAGCTTAGGTGAGTGGTTATCAAGAGTAAGTCATTCTCTTTGATGCATTAGGAGGCAATTTTGATTGATCCAGTAATTATTGGAAAGAGAATTGACATTTGGGGATGATGCTAGTTTCCTGCAAACAATGATATTTATGTAGATTAAAAAAAAAACTAAACCTTCCCAGGTGCTCCATTTCTTGGAGAATTCCATCCCTTTGTCCTTCGGGAAAATTGGCAGTAGCAGGTGATTGCAATTATCCTAAAGATTTCTGGATTTTTTATCCTAGATTAGGTTTAAGAATGGTTCCCAGTGAGCTCTTCAAAAAAATTGATTTCAATGAGTCCTCAAAGCAATGTTAATCCATAGCTCTTTTAAAGGAAGAAGACTCCATCCCCAATTTTGCTTCTGTCATCCAGGACTGCCAGGACTTTGGATGAAGACTGCTGTAAGCTAATACTCTAACCAGTTAAATGCTAGCATTGAAAACGATGCAGTTGTTAAGCCATGTCTTGGGAAGGCACCTGATGAAATGTCTCAAGTCTAAATTTTAACAGAAGCACTGCTTTAAATGAAGGTTCCTAGGGGCTTAATAGAAAAATGAAGAGTGTTAATATTGGGTCTGTTTTCAGAGTGTTTTCCTCATCATAATGGTGGCTACTCTTTCCTTATCCATTTTTTTTTCAGTCTCCACCTCACAAGGTCCCTTCATTTTCCCTACGTAGCCATGATCTCCAAATCCAGACTCCCTCATCTCCTGGACTATAGGTAAATATTTCCAACACCTTCTGATGGTCCCCAAATGAATCAAATGTAATATATTTAAAACCAACCTATCTCTCCTCTGAAATTGTTGAGCACCGTGTGTTCTTAGTCTCGGCTAATGTCATCACTATCTGACCATGCCCCAAAGTCAGAAAGTGCAGAAATCCTCACCTCCATTCTCTCACCTCAAACACCACCCCTTGATGGCTTAGCCTCAGAAATGTTCTATGAATTCAGTTTTTCTTCTCCATCTTTTCTGCCTCTCTTTTGGTCCTGATGCTCATTATGTAGCTTCTGGGCAATGTAGCAGCTTCCATTCCTTCCTGCCCTCCACTATTCCTTCTCCATTCCAATTATTCCTCAAGACATAGTCAGAATTATCTTTCTCAAAACCAAATTTGATCAGGTCATTGTGCTACTTAAGGACCTCCTTTCAGTTTCCAATCACTTACAGCATAAAATTCAAATGACTGTACTCAGAAGAATAGGTTCTTCTCTGTTTCCATCTTCCTTTGAGCTTCTGTTCATCTACCTGCCCCCCACAAAATCTAGCCAGACTGCCCAAGACCTTTGTGATGCTAGAACCACCTCAAATGTCTCCATCTATGGAAGCTTCCTTCAATTGCCGGTGGAAATGAGTCTCTTCCTCTCTTGTAACCAATTAGGCTCTCATTCTACTTACTTTAGGTCCTGTCATTTAGGCGTGAATGAGGTCAGGAATGAGCTAGGACACTGAACTTAGAACTAGTGGGCACTCAAGAAATGCTTGGTTAATGCATTTTTTATTTTTTTTTCCAGAGACAGATACTCATTCTATCACCCAGGGTGGCGTGCAGTGGCATGATCATAGCTCACTGCAGCCTTGAACTCCTGGGCTCAAGCAGTCCTCCCACTTTAGCCTTCTGAGTAGCTAGGACTATAGGCATGTGCTAGATGAGGTCTTACTGTGTTACTCAGGCTGGTCTCGGGGTTTTGGCCTTAAGTGATCCCCTTTCCTCAGCATTCCAAGTTGCTGGGATTATAGGCATGAGCCACTTTAAAAGCAAAGTATGTGTCAAAAGTGAAAAATAACAGTATCATTTGAGGTCTGAGGAGGGATTGATAACTATGTTTTAGTTTGACTAGGCTCAGTTGATCTAAAATGTTACAGGAAGCTGTTTGAAGACACTAGTCCTTTTTTTTTTTTTGCCTCTAGAGATCACTAGTGAATCATTTGGTTATTACTAAATTAGTTTTTAATTAAAATATGTTAGTGTTGAATAATTGGCTAGGTCTTATGCATTTTTAATGTTGGCTACAGACTCATGTTATACTATTATTCTTTAATGTTAATGATTATACTGCTTTGATATTAGATTAGCATATCTGCTTTAATAACATAAATGATTGATTATCCCAGACTCAGAAGGGTAAGTGAATCTCAGAAAAAAATGAGGAAGAGTGAAAAAAAAAGAGGCACAAAATGAGCGAATAATCACTTTATTTTAGACTTTGAAACTTGTGTTCCACATTACTTAATTACAGTTGCCTTTATAGATCTTCCAGATGAGTGAAAAATTGTTTTTGGAATTTAATACTGCAAAAATTACAAGCTTAATTGAAACCAGAGTATTTTAATGTCTCTATGGAGGCACTGAACCTATATACTTATTTATTTAAAAGCTTGCTATTAGTACAGGAGAGAAAAACCTGAATCTACTCATTCAGTTCAAGCAGTTGATAGTTTTATCTTGCATTTCTTTTGCTCCAGGCGCTGAATACCTATTTTGTTCTAGGTACTGTGGCTAAAGTGATGAACAAAACAATAAGCGTCCACTCTTAGGGAGCTTATGTTCTGATGTATAATAAAACCAATAATGAAAGACAATAACAAATACGCCAGCAAACATCAAATAGTGATAAATTCTATAAAGACAAAAAAACAGGAATACATGTGGAGAATCACTGCTGGCTTCCTTAGGTTGAATGGTCAGGTTATTCACATAGGTATTGAGCATCTCCTGTATGCTAAGTACTGTGATACATACTATGAAATACATAGACTACTAACAAATAGTTCCTATTCTTATGTAGTTTTCAATCTAACAGAAATAAAAGTATGTACGGAAACCAACAACTGTAGCAGAGTGTGATAAACACTGTTACAGACCATCCACTGCTACAGACCATTCCCTTTGAGCTGTGTTGAACCCCAGAACACAAGGGAAGCGAATGTAACAACTCCTGGAGAGTCAGGGAAAACTTTCAAGAAGAGAGCAAGCTGAGAATTAATAAATGGATAGGAATTACTAACATGGTGAAGGGAAGTAGTAGAACTGGGGTTTTCAAATAGAAGGAACATTATTTTTAAAGGCACAGAGACAGTGTACATGAAAAATATGAATGGTTTAGTATTGCTGGAGTGTAGCATATGACTGTGTGTGTGAGCCTGTGTGCATGTGCACACGCACTGGTGCATATGTGGGCACCTTCAAGGGAAATTGGCACAGAAATTAGCCTAGAGATGTAGGAAAGATCAGGATGTGAGAAGCCTATGTGTAGCAAGGTGTGATGCTATGAAATACACAGTATATTTGGTCTTCCTCCTTGTTTCCTGGCATACAACTCTTAAAATCCTTAGAATCTTCAAAGTGATAAGTGTCTTTTTGTATGAATTGACTGGTGGCTGGAAACTCCTAGGCAGCTTCAGGATGGAGGCTGGTCACCAGAAAGACCAAGACAGGGTTACAGGGTTGGGACTTTTAATCCCACCACCCAACCTCCAAGGAGGGGAAAGGGGCTGAAGGTTAAGTTGATCATCAGTGGCCAGTGATTTAATCAATCATGTCTATGTAATGAAGCACCCTCTATAAAAATAAAAGAGGACAAGGTTTGAAGAACTTCTGTACAGATGAACATCTGGAGATTCCTGGAGGATGGCGTGCCCAGGAAGGGCATAGAATCTTGGCACCCCTTCCTACATAACCTTGCCCTACGCATCTCTTCATCTGTATCCTTTGTAACATCCTTTATAATAAGCTGGTGAATGAAATAAGTGTTTCCCTGAGTTCTGGGAGCCATTCCAGCAAATTAATTGAGCCCAAGAGAAGGTCACGAGAACTCTGATCTATAGCTGATTGGTTGGAAGCAAAGGTAAGAAAACAAATCTAAAGCTTGCAATTGGCATCTGAAAGTTGGGGCAGTCTCGTGGGACTGAGCCACAGGATCTGTGGGATGTGATGCTATCTCCAGGTAGACAGTGTCAGAACTGAATTGAATTAGAGAACATCCAGCTGGCACTGTAGAACTGATCACTTGCTTTGCATGTAGGGAAAACCCCCCACACATCTGGTGTAAGAAGTGTTCTGTATTGTGAGTGGACAGATGAAAGTCTTTGTTTTTTCCTCTTTGACAAGGTAAAGAATTAAATCTTTTAATTCTAAAAAATATTTGAAATTTTACTGTGGGTTAAAAATAGGAAAAGACAGAATGACCCCAATGTTATAGGTGTTATGCACTAAGAAAATGTCAACATACGTAAATAAGTGAAAAAGAAAGTTTATAATTATTAAATCAGATTATCTTACATTTTTAATAAAATATTGTTTGTGCTATAGTAATAGCTGTAAAATTTGTTTCTAACTTGAACACTCTATAACATTGTTTTTCAATCTAAACTGCCTGATAGTTTCCTTTATTCAAATTTATGCTAAGTTTAAAAATTTGAACTTTTGATAAATAGGTTTGTAAACCTTAAGATTTCTTTAATATAGCTGGATAAAGGAGAGTAGAAAAGTTTGATTGAATGAAGAATACTCCAAACCATGTACTGATGCAGGTTTTATCCTTTTGATTTATGGGACCTAAGGATGACACCCCCCAAACTTAGCTTGTGTTGTTGATGTCTTTCACTTGAAAAGCCTGCATTATCCATCAGAATATAGTGTGCTTTTGAATAGGCAGAATGGGTGAACTCTATCCACTTAAATATGGGCTTTCCTGCCACAATGCCATGTGTACATTGCTGGAAAACCCAGTTTGGGGCAATATTTCACACTAAAAAGAACAGGGCTTATGATAAAAATAGAATTCGACCAAACCACTCTAAACCTAGGAAACTTTGTAAAGAGAGACCTAACAAAAACAATTCTAATAAGATAAAAGTACAGTTAAAAAGGCATGTCAAATTCTAATAAGGAAATGCTGGAGTAATCTTGGCCCTCACTAACACGTAGGTGAAGAGAGCTTGATGGACTGGGATGTTGGTAAATATTCAGGCTGCTGCATTATGGAGATAAGGTTACCCTGTCATATGTCACAGGTGGAGAGAGGTGTTGGCTTTGCATACAATGCGGTGATGCTAATGATGGATTACTTCTGTTCATTGTCTATGTTTGTGTCTTCTGCACAAGACTGGGAAGATCTGCCTAAGTTACTTCCAAGGAAGAGCAAGTATCTAAAATAAATAAGGCAGACATGGCAGTGCTGCATTCCTTTAAGCTTGGTGCATTCAAGTAGGCCAATGTGTTGTATGCTGAGTTGCTGTTATATGAGAAAAATAATCTCTGACTTCTGTGTTACATTGACATCATTACTGTAGGCACAATTTCATAAATTGTGGATGAGGTAACTTGTATTAGGGAAACTTAAGGTAGCAGATTGACTGTATTTGCATAATACACCACATTCTCCACCTGATTTAACTAGGAAAATAATTTTAAAGAATCATCACAGACAGGGATGGGGACTATATGAGTATCTCAGTGTACAGCTGTTATATAATGTATGCCATGCCTCTGGCTCACAGCATACCTGATAGGTCCTTAGTGAATATCTGATTAGTGAATAAATGAAGTAATGAATCAATGAACAGCTCAAGATAAAAAAAAAAAACTGCAAAAGTGACTCAAGGAAACGTCTGTCCTCGCAGTGTTGGGGTTTCGAAGGACACAGCTTGACCTCTGTCCTAGAGCTCTCCAAAGCTCTTTCTTGGACTCTACAAACTGACAAGCTTCCCAGCCTCATCACACAGCCCATTTGCCTCAGCCAGTTGTATGCACATCCCTGCCTGGCTACAGTGACCCTGGGCATCCAATTCTCCATGGCTGTAGGCTATAGGTCAAGACCAGAAAGTGATTCAGAAAGGAGCCTATGGGAGAGAAGCAGATGGGTTAACTGACAGGCAGAGAAACCTCCAGACTCACAGAGGTGTAATTAACTCACAGATTCTCCAGTCATTACTATCATTAAGTCAAAGAATGCCCCCCAGCCCTTCTTCACTTCTGCATAACACTCCTCCAGCATAATATGTTGGGATTTCTCTTTCTTTTAAGGTTGCATTTGATGTTATTCATACTTGATGTCACCTGATTTAAAAAATAACTTTCAGGAGAGTAAGGGGTGGGGAGTGAGAACCAGAGTGAGTGTCCCTCCTGCCCTGCACTCCTAGGGGTGGTCCTCTTTTACTTTCTACCCTCCCGGTCTCCCCTGAGAGCTGTTTTGGTCTGGAGTTTCCATTTCTTTGTTAAGACTCTTCTGCAGTGTTCTTTCGTGAGGAGGGCTTTCCAGGTTTTCCCAGGATGCTGAGACCTTGCGGCACTGAATCTCCCTCAATTAGTCTTCAGTAAGCCAAGGCTGGAGGGCCTGTAACACTTGCACAGTCTCTTTTCTGTTCTCCATTTTCCAGTAATGTTCTGTGTATTCATTGTGATTTATAGCCCTGGAGGGAGCCAGGTCTGCAGCGTTTTCATTGAATCCAGCCTGTAATGTTGTTTGTCAAGCTGCCATTTACAGCTTGGAAAATTTTTCTCTAATCTACTTTGCAGAGGCATGATGTGTCTTCTCACTTTAGTTGTAACCCCTGGTGTGTATGCCTGCATGGGGGAACAGTGGGACCTACCCTATTGCTTCCAGCTTTTGGCTTTGTACAGTACCAAAACAATATTCAATATATAGGCATGATCAGTAGTAACCTATATTGAAAATAGTTTTTGATCATCTCATTTGTGATCTCCAAGATAAAAAAATGACTTAGAGATATATCTATTTTCTTATGTGGATAGGTCTTAAAGTGGGAACTTAAAAAAATGACGAATTAACCTATTTCTCTCTCATCTTCTAATTTAGCAATTTCACCATGATTTCAAGGCTATTTTCTTCTGGAGTCAGCCAGAGGTTGTAGAAAATACTGTACTTGAATTCTTCCAGGGCAGGGCAATGCCTTATTCATTTTTGGGACTCCAGACCCCAGCACAGGGGCTAAAATGTAGGAAGCATTTAATATATATTCGAGTTAAAATTGTATGAGTTAAGGAACTGGACCTGGAGAAATTAGAAGAGGAAGTAAGCAGAACCCAGGGAAATATATGAAAATCTATAGAAATCCACAGGATCAGCGACCAAGTGGGAAATCCAGAGTTGAGATACGTAGGCCAGAGCAAGATGGCAGGTCTCAATCAGAGAGGCAGTGAGCAAATGGGAACCACAGACAAAGCAAACCACATCTGGCAGGAGGCAGGTAACCTGCAGCTATGTAGTAACCAAAGGGGCGGAATACTTCTAATCTGCTGAGGAAAGCCCTCCCAGAAATTTCTGTGAGGCACAAACCAATTATACAGGACTTACAATTTTGGTTTAACCTGCAAGTTCTCTATATTGTTCTAGTCCATGCCCTTTCCCTATTCATGCTGCCTCTGTTTGGTTTAGGGCTCCATTGTGTTTTACTTGAATAACTTCACCTGCTTCCTAAATGTCCCCCATCCTATTACTCTCTACTCTAGTCCATCCTACAGTCAGGTCCTGCCTCTTGTCTGAATTTTGGTGCCATATCCATGATTCCATGAACATGTCAATATTAGTGTTATATAATTAAATTGGCCATCTCCTTTAATTTACTGATGATTTGCCACCAACTATTACTGTATTAAGTGGTATCACTGTATCAGCTTTGGATTCTAGTCTCAGCAAATTTACAGTTCAACTGGTGCCTAATTTTTCTCAACTTCTCCCACCCCTGGCTCACCCTCCTTCAGTTGCTCATCTTCTTGCCCTTCCTTGGCTCACCAGGTATGCTCCTGTCTAAAGCTTTTGTCCTTGAAGCTCCATCTGCCTGGCATGTTCTTTTCCCTAATCTTTATATGCCTCGTCGCCTCATTCCATTCAAGTCTCTGCCACCCGTTTCAGTGGACTTCTCTAAACATACTATCTAAACACTTCTTCATTACCTATTCGTTTTTCTTGCTTTCCTTTCATTTGTAATATCTAATATATTGATTTTCCTGTTTGTTTATTCTAGGTCTTCCACAAAAACATGAGCTCCGTGAGAACAGAGATTTTGACTGTTTTGTTCATTGTTATATCCTCAGCTCCTAAAAAAGAATGCCTCATCCATATTGGGTACTGCATACATCTTGTTGAATAAATGAATAATGGAGAAGATACAATGTCAAGTAGACAGGACTGAGGAAAGTTAGAGGAAAGAAAGTTTATTTCAGGAAGGAGGAGGTATTTGGTCCAGGTTTCAAATGATGGAAATGATCAAAGCATGGAAAGATAGTAAGGGAAGGGTGTTTTTC
Source organism: Colobus angolensis palliatus (assembly GCF_000951035.1). Lineage (NCBI taxonomy): Eukaryota > Metazoa > Chordata > Mammalia > Primates > Cercopithecidae > Colobus > Colobus angolensis. Next base: position 552,324 of record NW_012115500.1, on the reverse strand, counting down.
CTTCTACTGACAAACATTTTGGCTTCTTTCATTTTCCAGTAACCCTGTAAAATTTTCATACTATCTTGTTTCTCTTTCTCTCTCAGTTGGATATACTTTTGTGAAGCTTAAAAGGGCATAAGAGCTAAACATCAGTGTGGACCTGGTTGAGTATAGCTCATCTATAGCTGTAAGGATGTCTGCTGGGTAGCCTGTCAAGTCTTGAAACAAAGTTGTATAGAGTTCGGTGGTATAGCCTGGACTACTTGGTTAGACATCAATGTTTGCATAGAAATATGGAAAATTCTTTCCTTCCTTAATTGTAGATAGAGGCATGGTCTTTTTCAGGCACAATCATTATCTTTAACTTCAAAAATTCTTTCTTCTAATATCTGAAATGCTTTTTATGGGGCGACTTACTATGTTATTGTCCCTCTGTTAAGATTCAGTGTAGGTGTTTAACTATTCCTGCTTTTTTCTTTTCAGTCATCGGCAGATTGATGAGGGTAGTTAGTCTCTGTGAATCATTTTAGAGTTTATTTGCATTTTCCTTGATGAAAGAAAAGCAAAGGAAAATAATTGCAGTTTTCAATGTTCATTGGGATATTCTGAGAGCTTTCTGCAGTAAATTATAGGGATGTGATAAATCTAAAGAAGCATCACTCATTCCTCACATCTGATTGCTTCGTATCTCATATTGCGTTGCTGCCTTTACAAACATAAGATTTAATATCCTCAAATGGATTCTTATCCTTACACTCTGTTATCCGCTTACAACGTTTAATACGAGAAGTTTTAAATGTAAAGACTACTGTCATCTCATTCTATATCAAATCCATACAATTTCATGTGTAAACCTTTCTACTTTGCAAGGACTGGTAAAAGTGCTTGTGGCTGATTTTTCCCTCCCCTGTTAATATTGGTATATAGGAAGTGACAACAATGTCTCTAATTCTTCAATACCATTTATATATATAGTGAATAGTTATATAGCAATTAAAAATGCATGGACTCACACTAAAAAAGAAAACATGTAACAAATTAATTATGTAGCTGTTATTACCTTTTCAAGGGGATACTTCACTTTACAAAAGAATTCCCTATGGATTTTCTTTAAATAGTAAGCTCCACTAGTACATTTAAGATATAATTAGACCTGCCTACATTGAGTTTGTACACAATTCAGGAGCAGAGTCACTGTGCAAGGAAACAATAAACCCGTGTTTACTTTGCTACCTGAAGCATAAGGAGAAAATACGCATATGTAGAAGCTGTCAAACATCTGGATGTTTGGGAAAGCCTGGATAGAGTACTCATCCAGATGCTGAGCACGATCCATTTGTAGTTTGGCATCTTTCTAACACAGCAGGAGGGTACAGGAGCAAATATACTGAGACAGGCTCTATCTTGCTAAAATTGATAGTGGCATTCCTTATACTGGAATTTTAGAAATGATAAACTGCAATAAGAATTTTGCAAATAATATGCATCACTTTCATCAAATGGAGTTTTCTGTTCTCAACATGATGGACAATTTTCACCTAAAAACTTAAAACAAATACTTTAAAATTAATCTGGATGGCAAGAAGTTCTTCAACAGAGAGGAAATGCACTCCAGACAGTATTGTTCTCAAAAAGGTGGGAAATACAGTGCTAAAACCTACAATCTTTGGCTAATGAAATCAAAACAAACCAAACAAAACTTACTGTAATAGTCTCACCTGGAAATAGGAGAACTCATTTCAACAGCATGTTACTCACCCGAGCAAAGTGAACCTGGACTAGAAGATCAACTGTTACACCTGACTATTTACCCCATGAATCCGACTCTTGAATATTTGCAAAACAGAATTTAGAATTCTCAGTACAAAGAACTTCTAGTGGTCTGAATTAATATGCCCATTTGTGATAATTTGGTAAGTGGAACTCTTTATGAAAGCATAACATTCTAAGTAAAAGTGTTGTAAACCTCATTTGGTATATATGGAACAAAAAGAAACCTTCGACATGAGCACTTCATCGGGTGCTGGCAAATGCATTTTGGTAGACTTGTCAGCCTTGAAAGGAGCAAGAGAATGAGAGGCAGCGGGATGCTCTGAAGACAGCCCAGTCTTTTCCTCAGCCAGGCCTAGGCTGGAATCTTGGCTGTTTTACACTTGGTGTGTTATCTTGCACAACTTATTTAGCTATTTGTGAAAATGGGAGGGGATACTTACATTGCCAGTTTTATTTTTCTAATAAGAAACCAATGAGCCTAATAAATGAAGGGTACTTAAAAAATGCTGGCTCCCTTTCATTTTTGATGGAGTCACCAAATATAGGAAATTAACACCAGCTTTTAACCGTCCTTGGAATGTGGACACAAAGTTTCATACATGTTCTTGAGTTCACAAATTTTATCACCAGGGTGATGGCACAGCAAGCAAGTCCATCAGATCTGGAGTTATTCCTGCCCAATGTTACACTCAGTAGATGCAGGCATGGAGAGAAGAGATATAAAGCCACAAGCACTGTCATCAGACGCATTTACTAAAATGCTGCAACAATTGAAATCAGTTTCATTAGTCACCAGAAATAAGTGGCTATTGTGAACACATGCTGCATGCCGAATGTATACCACTGAGTCACTTTTAGAGAACATGTTCATGTAGCAAGCTTACATAATTAACAGTGTTTGATTGTGGTGAGAAAACTCTTACACAGATACTTGTTTTCTATTATAAAATATAATATTTTCTCAAGTGTAGCATTTTCAACTATTCCACAGTTCACTTGTACTTGTGTCCCTATGAGGTCTCCATTATACATGAAGGATCCCGTGATGATCATATTTGCTAGCTTTCCAAGAGTTTTCCTTCTGTTGGGCCCAGTCCTAAGCACGCACTTGAATTTATCTAATTTTCACATCAGCCTTATGAAGTAGGCTATATCATTAACCACCGTTTTTTGAGTTTTAAATTTCATTTAATTTTTTTTAATTTTTAGTTTTATTTTAAGTTCCAGGGTACATGTGCAGGATGTGCAGATTTGTTACATAGGTAAACATGTGTCATGGTGGTTTGCTGCATCTATCAACCCATCACTTAGGTATTAAGCCCAGCGTGTATTAGCTATTTTTCCTAATGCTCATTTAATTTTTAAAAATATTTTTCTCAATTTTTTTTATTGTGGTAAAATATACGTAATATAAAATTTACAGCTTAACCATTTTAAAGTATGGTTCAGTGGTATTAAATACATTCATAATGTTATAGAACCATCACCACCACCCATCTCCATAACTCTTTTCTTCCTGTAATGCTGCAATAACTCACTATTCCCTGATCCCTATAGCCCCTGGCAACAACCGTTCCACTTTGTCTCTATAATTTTTTGACTATTCTAGGTATCTCACTCATATATGTGGAATCATACATTATTTTTCTTTTTGTGGCTGGCTTATTTCACTTGGCATAATATCGCCAACATTAATCCATGTTGAAGCATATGTCAAAATTTCCTTCCTTTAAAGGGTGAATAATTTTTTTTTGTATGTATATACCATATTTTGCTTATCCATTCACTTGTCAGGATACACTTGGGTCTTTTCCACATTCTGGCTATCGTGAATAATGCTGCTATGAACATGGGTGTACACATCTCTTTGAGACCTTGCCATCAATTTTTTTTTGGCACACATCTAGAAGTGGAATTGCTGCATCATATAATTCTATTTTTTATTTTTTTGAGGAAAAAAAGCTGTATTGTTTTCCATAGTGGCTATAGCATTTCACAGTCCCACCAATTGTGAACAAGGGTTCCATTTTCCCACATCCTCACCAACATTTGTTATTTCCTGTTTCTGTGATAGTAGCCATCCTAATGGGTGTGAGGTGGTACTCGGTGTAGTTTTGATTTGTACTTCCCTAATGATTAATAATGTTGAGCATCTTTTCAGGTGCTTTTGGCCATTTGTACCTCTTTTTCTTGAGAAATGTTTATTCAAGTCCTTTGCTCATTTTTGAATCAGGTTGTTTTTGTTGTTGAGTTTCAGAAATTCTCTACATAGTCCAGATATTAACCCCTTAACAGGTATGTTATTTGCAGATATTTTCTTTCAGTCTGTGTGTTGCCTTTTTTCTCTGTTGATACTGTCTTCTGATGCAAAAAAGTTTTAAATTTTTATGAAGTTCAGTTTCTCTATTTTTTTCTTTTGTTGCCTACGCCTTTGGTGTTATGTGCAAGAAATCACTGACAAATCCAATGTCATGAAGCTTTTGCCTTATGTTTTCTTCTAACAATGTTATAGTTTTAGGTCTTTAATGCATTTCAAGATAATTTTTGTGATTTGTCTTAGGTAAGGGTCCAACTTCATTCTTTCACATGTGGATATCTAATATTTCCATCATCATTTGTTGAAAAGACTGCCCTTTCCCCACTGAATGATCAAAAATCATTTGACCATATATGTGTGGATTTATTTCCGGACTTTCTATTCTATTCCATGGGTCTAAATGTTGGTCTTTATGCCTATATATAACGTAAAATTTACAGCTTAACCATTGTAAAGTATAGTTCAGTGTATTAAATACATTCATAATGTTATAGGAGACTACCTCATGATTGATTACTGTAGCTTAAATACATTCATAATGTTATAGGAAACTACCTCATGATTAATTACTGTAGCTTTGTAGTAGTAAGTTTTAAAATAAAAAATTACGAGTCCTTCAGCTTTGTTCTTTATTTTCAAAATACTTTTGGCAATTTGGGGTCCCTTAAAATTCTGTATAAATTCTAGGATGGGTTTTTCTATTTCCGCAAACAACATCATTGGGATTTTGATAGGAATTGCATTGAATCTGTAGATGACTTTGGACATGTTAACAATATTAAGTTCTCAAAACTATGGACATGGAATGTGTTTCCATTTATTTATGTCTTATTAATTTATTTCAGTACTGTTATTATAGTTTTCATTGTATAAGTTCTTTGTCTCTTTGGTTAAGTTAATTCCTAAGTATATTTTGATATTATTATTATAAATGGAATTGTTTTCATAGTTTCCTTTCTAAATTCTTCGTTGTTGGTAAAATGTAACTTATTTTTGTATATTGATTTTGCATCCTGTTACTTTGTTGAATTTATTTATTATTTCTTACAGTTTTTTTTTTTAATCTTTAGGGGTTCCTACATATAAGAGCACATCATCTGTATACAGGGATAATTTTACTTACTTTTTCAATTGGGATGCCTTTTGTTTCTTTTATTTAATAGTTGCCTAATTGCTGTAGCTAGCAATTAGTACAGTCGTCTAGTACTTTGTTGAATAGACCCAGCAAAAGCAGACATCTCTGCCTTCTTCCTGATCTTAGAGGAAAAGTTTTAGTCTTTCATCTTTATGGTGTGATGTTGGCTGTGGGTTTTTCATATGTGGCTTTTGTCATGTTGAGGTAGTTTTCCTCTATTCCTAGTTTGTGGAGTTTTTTTTTTTTTTTTTAATCATAGAAGGGCACTGAATTTTTTTCAAATGTTTTTTCTGGCATAATTGAGATAATTAGGGGGCTTTTTCCCTTCATTCTGTTAATGTGGCCTATATCATTGATCAATTTTTGTCTGTTGATCATTCTTTCATTGAAGGACTAAATCTCCTTTGGCCAAGATGTATAATCCTCTTAATATGCTGCTAAATACACTAGCATTTTGTTGATGATTTTTACACTAATGTTCATAAGAAATAATGGTCTATAGTTTTCTTTTTCTTGTGTCTTTGGCATCAAAGTAATGCCTCATAGAATTAGTTAGGAAGTGTTGCTTCTTCTTTATTTTTTTGGAACAGTTTCAGAAGGATTGCTATTAGTTCTTTAAATGTTTGTTAGAATTCACTAGTGAAGCCATCAGATCCTGGGCTTCTTTGTTGTTGTTGAAAGATTTTTGATTACTGATTCAATCTCCTTACTACTTATAGCTCTATTCCGTTTCTATTTCTTTGTGATTTAGTCTTGGTAGGTTTTGTGTTTCCACAAATTTGTCCATTTCATCTAGATTTCCAATGTGTTGTCATACAATTGTTCATAGTACTCTCTTATGGTCCTTTTCATTTCTGTAGAATCAGTAGCAATGTTCCCATTTTCATTTCTGATTCTATTAATTCGAGTATCCTTTTTTCTTAGTTCATCTATATAAAGGCTTGTTTGTTTTGTCAGCCTTTACTAACAGCCAACTTTTGGTTTCATTGATTTTCTTCATGGTTTTTCTAGTCTTTATTTCATTTATCCATGTTTATTGTTTCCTTTGTTCTGGCTAGCTTGGGTCTAGTGTATTCATTTTTTAGCTCCTTAAGTTGTAAAATGAAGTTGCTGTCTTGAGATATTTGTTTTTTTTTTAATGTAAGCATTTATAGCTATCCATTTTAATCTTAGCACAACTTTCACTGTGTCCCATAAGTTTTGGCAGGTTGTGTTTTGTTTTCATTAATTTCTAAGACTTATTTTTTGACCCACTGGTTGTTTAAAAGTATGCTGTTTAGGCTGGGTATGGTGGCTCACACCTGTAATCCCAGTACTTTGGGAGGCTGAGGTGGGTGGATCACTTGAGGTCAGGAGTTCAAGACCAGCCTGGCTAATATGGTGAAACCCTGCTTCTACTAAAAATGAAAAAAATTAGCAGGGACTGATGGTGTGTGCCTATAGTCCCAGCTACTCAGGAGGCTGAGAGGCAGGAGAATCTCTTGAACCGAGGAGGTAGAGGTTGCAATGAGCCAAGATCCCACCACTGTACTCCAGCCTGGGTGACAAAGTGAGACTCTGCCTCAAGGAAAAAAAAAAAAAAAAAAGCATGCTGTTTAATTTTTGAATATTCCAGTTTTATTTCTGTTATTGATATTTAACTTCATCCCATTGTGGTTGGAAAAAATACTTCATGTGGTATCCATCTTTTAAAGTCATTGAGACTTAACATGGGGCTAACATAATGTCCTGTGCTGGAAAATGTCCTTGTGTGCTTGAGAAGAATGTTTATGGTATTGTTATTGGGTACAGTGTTCTGTATAGTCTGTTAGACCTAGTTGGTTTATTGTGTTAAGTCTTCTGTTTTCTTACTTATCTTCTGTTTGGTTGTTCTATCCATTATCGAGAGTGGGGTATTGAAGCCTTCAACTATTATTGTAGAACTATCTATTTCTCCCTTTAATTTTGTCAGTTTTTGCTTCATGTATTTTATGACCTGTTATTAGGTACATAAATGTTTATAATTATTACATCTTCTTGGTGTATTAAATCTTTTATTAATATAATGCCCTTCTTTATCTCATAACTTTTTTGATTTAAAGTCTATTTTGTATGATATTAGTATAGCCACTTCTGCTCTCTTTTGTTTACTATTTGCATAAAATATCTTTTCCACCCTTTTACTGTCAATGCATTTGTGTCTTTGAATCTAAAGTAAGTCTCTTGTACTAAGCATATACATAGTTGAATCATGTATTTTTATCCATTCTGCCAATCACTGGTTTTTATTAGAAACGTTTATCCACTTACATTTAAATTAGTTACTGATAAGGAGAGGCTTTCATCATTTGGCTATATATACTATATATACTATAACTATATATAACTATATATATAGTATATATACTATATATACAAAACTATATACAAAGTTTTGTATATACTTTATAGCTTTTTTTTGTTTCTCATTTCCTGCATTGCTACCCTCTTTTGTATTTAGTTCATTTTTTTCATAGTGAAATGTTTGAATTCCTTTCTCATTTCTCCTTGTGTGTATTCTACAGCTATTTTCTTTGTGGTTGCCATGGGAATTAAATTAACACCCTAAAGTTATAACACTCTAATTTGAATTTATACCAGTTTAACTTTAATGGCATAGAAAAACACTGTTCCTTTACATCTCTAGCCCTACTCCTTTCCGTTATTAATGTCAAATAATTACATCTTTACACACTGTATTCCAAAAAAGGAAAAAAGAAAAATGAAGGATGTGGGGAGGACCCTTTTAATCCCCTGGAAGTCACTTCTGCTGGTGGGGGGTGGGGGGGGCGCTGACAGCAATGGGTGAAGGTGCAGCAACAATGGCTGCCACATTTTTTGTCTGCTCCTCCATGATCAGAAGCAGCAATTAGTGATCCAAGGTCAGCTTTCTGATATTTGGAGGACAGGGTTCTTTTTGCCCATCCTGGCTCGTATAAGCTGTGTTCAGGTCCCTCCTGGAACATGTGCACAGCTGCCTGCAATGGGCCTGGGTGTAGGGGATGGGTAGCTATCACTGTGCTAAGAGCTGAAATGGACCGAAATTAACTGCAATTTTACCATCTAAGCCTTCCTCTGAAAGTTGCAAACATTCCATAGATTCCAGAGTTCCATCCACTGAATTACATCAAATTCTGCCAGTGCAGTTGTTGTTTAGGTGGGGAGACAGAATCCTGGTGCTTCCTACTCTGTCTTTCTTCTAGAATCCTACTATTCACTTTTAACAGATAAGAAAACTAAGGCACAGTGGAGTGATTTTCCAAACCACACAGCTAAAACGGGACACGAGTGAAATTTGAATTCATGGAGCCTGACTACAGTCTGTATCACATTCTTAAGTCTATATGCTACTGCTTCTATGGAGAGAAATAAGGAACCTGGTTGTATAGCCTGAAACCTCAGTTCCCACAACTGAAAAGAATAAATGAGCAAATTAACACAGGTATTCATTTGGCTTTTAACCAAGGCAAGTTTGCGAAGTTACAAGTTTACAAGAGTGTTGGCAGTGCCATTCTGGATGGAAATGAGGGGAGACTTCCCTTTTGGATGTGGAATGGACAGCTAAAGTCTTTATGGGGGCCCTAGGAGGCAAGCAAGACATGTCTAAAGAGATGGCCTACATCTAATACGCTGGTGGCCTCAAGGGAACAATTAGGTGGAAAAGAGTGAGTGTCAAAGAGGGTTCTGTCTACGAGTCAGGTTTCCCTGTTGTGTGCTCCCTGTCACAAGTGTGAGTGCCTTTTACTTGCACAGAAATAGAATTTTAGGGAATATCTGAACATATTTTAAAATGTTAAAAAACCCAAAAGGGACAGAAGTTATGAAAAAATACACAATTCTGATACAGGATTTATACATAGCTCTAAATGTACACCTCTGGTGTTGTCTTTATACATCAACAGTATACACAAAAAGTGTACAGATGTGGATTTATTGTATATTTTTGCAAACATTTTATTTTATTCATTTTTGAGATGGAGTCTTGCTCTGTTGCCCAGGCTGGAGTGCAGTGGCGCAATCCTCGCTCACTGTAACCTCTGCCTCCTGGGTTTAAGCTATTCTCTTGCCTCGACCTCGCAAGTAGCTGGGATTACAGGTGTGTGCCACCACACTCAGATACTTTTTGTATTTTTTAGTAGAGATGGGCTTTCACTGTGTTGGCCAGGCTGGTATCAAACTCTTGACCTCAAGTGATCTGCCTGTCTTGGTCTCCCAAAGTGTTGGGATTACATGCGTGAGGCACTGTGCCTGGTCTTGCAAACATTTTAAAAGCCATTCCTTTTTACTACTTGAATAATAACCATTTTTCTTCCTTTGGATGGTAATTCCTTCAATATATCTCATCTTGGGAACTTTACTGCTAATCAGAATTGTGTTCTATGAGTTCTGTGACTTTGAAATCATAGTAACTGTCACAAAAATACATGTTAAAAGGTAATAAATAAGAGATTCCTTAAATTATTAGGATTTGTCATCTTAATGATTGACTTTTCCCAGTTTTCTACAAGTGATTGAACTTTTGTAATATACTATGTTAACTCATTGTGAAAAATAATGAAAATATTAATGCTTTCCTAATTTACTAATTGCTAGCTAAAGAAAAAGTAAAATAAAGACCGTATTTGAATTTTTTTGTCCAAATAAAAAGATTTTGGAGAAAACATTGGTGAAGAATATTGTTGGTAAATCTTAGCTCTGCAATGCAGTCTGCATATTTCTAGGTAGGTTTTGAGAATATACTTTGACAATGTATTGCTATAGCACAAAGATAGTAGGATTAACAAACCCTGTCCCTACAGAAAGCCTTGTTGCAATAGGTTTCTGCGAGTATCTATCTGTAGCACTAACCACTTGTTCAAAACAAAGGCCTCATCTGCATAGAGGAACTCATTTCTACCTTGCTAAATCTGAAAGCATTCAAGACTGACATCTACATTTTTATTTTCTACTAAATGCACTCTACTTACTAAACTCTGATCTATTCACTATTCAACAGGTTTTAAAAGTCAAGATACTAATCAGTTTTAGACTTTGAAATTACATGGGTTTCTTTGGACTATTTAGAAATTCATTAGCAATGACAGAATTTATATTTCAGAGGTTTGGAGGATATAAATCTAGCATTTTGGATTTTTGACCTGGCTCTGAAAGAAATCTTTTCATGAGATTCCTAATGATTGATTTATTCCTAATATTGGTCATGCAGTAGATCGTTTTTTGTTTTCAAGTTTAAAAATCAGATTTATATTTTCAGTCTAAAATTCCTGGTTGAGGTTCTATATGTGGACCTAAAAGCCAGCTATACCTTAGCCCCTGGGCTCAGATCATTTGTTGTTATGAAAAGGGTGGACGAGGTTAAAACCCTACTTTCTACCCAAAGGGAAAGCTTGCAAATGGAACAGATCTCTGATGTGCTCTTTGGTCTATCTGTTCTCTACGTTGGGCTTTGAAACAGTAACCTTAACGTGAGCAATATGCTGCTGGAGCACAATTTGTATGCAAATGAATTGAGAGAGATTCATTACAGATTCAAAATGAGTTATCCCTGATATTGCACTGAAAGACTTGATGATGTCTTAGCAACCTTAAGTACAAACTAGCCATCTGAAAGCAAAGGTAGGAAAAGCATCTGCCCTTCTCTCAGGTTATATGAGTTGAAATCTTTCAGTTTCTGCCTTCATGGTAGTAACAATTTTTTCATATTCAATATTTATTGCTGTAACACAACCAATCTCTGCTTATTAGGGCACATAAACCATCTTACCATTTTTCTCCCCCTGCTTCTGTATACCCCTAGGCTCTACAGAAACAGTCAGCTGTTCCAGTTTGTAGTTCATTCAAATAGCTCTAAGACTGTCAAATCTGATACTTTTGGACAAAGTGAGTGGGTTAAAATAGTTGAAAATGAACCAAACTTTCAATCAGATGTGATTTGACTGTACAGTGCTATAGTTTAGTTGTAATAGAAAGTATGAGAGCTTAAAAGGCTCAGAATAATTCTGATAAAATTATCTTGGGGTCTTTTTCCATTTTAAAGTGAATTGAGCAATTCTGTGTGCTTGAGGATTGACAGCATAATGGGAACAGAGCAAACTGCAGAATTTATCACCAGGTAACTGCATTAGCAGCAAAATTCACAATGCAGTCTGTTGGTTGAAAAGAGCATGAAGGAGCCTTCTATTTTCTTATGAGGTGCCATATGTTCATAGTTCTTGGCCAATTATATTTAGCTACTGACGAATTACAGTTATTGGAAAATGCTCTCTACTCTATAGTCTTTCACAATGTAATGAGAGGTCTTATAGATAGTGACTCTTCTTATATAATTTGTTTATTAGCATAGATAAACATACTCAAAACTGCTTTCTAACATTGCCTTCTATTTATGATATATCTATAACACCACATATTGCTGTGTAATAGCAATCCTGAACATTTCTATGTATTTCTAAGGATTGACTACATGTTAAGTTGGTGGACAAATGTTTCAGTAATCTTTGAAACTTTTATATTTCACAGTAACTCTTTTTTAGATAGAATTTTTTTGTAGGATAAGATGCATAGTACAAATGTTATAGGCAGTTCTTATATAACATTCAGGTACGTTCTTGTTCATGTTTCACTTACCAGGATCAAGAGGCAACTTGAGGCCAGTTTTGTGTGCTCAGGGATGGTAGAAAACACTGACAAAATCAAGCAACCAAAGACGAGGAGAAAACTGTAAAACAACAAAAAAGAGAAATCTGATAAGAACCTTGCTTTATTATCACAGACTTAATTTCTTGCTTCAAATGAATAAAGCACCAGGCCCATTAAATTAGCACACATTAAGGCATAAAAACTCTGGAAGGGACTAGCCATTTTGGATATTAAAATACAGTATGATATACAGTGTAAATGGGGCTCCTCTGCAACTTTATTGATGAAAAAAAGGTTGTGTTTGTGAGTTTGTGTGTGGCATGCTGCATTTAAATGTTAACATCTAAGAGTTTGTGAATTTCCCATACAACTTCCTTCCCAAACAACGATCCTGAGAGAGGCCCAGAAAGTATGTTTTTGCTCTCCTATCTGGGGAACACACGCCACAGTCACTCTTCTTTTAAAGGAGCAGAGTCTGTCCCCTGTTTGGCAACTTTGCTAAACTATCAAGGGTCCTCATTGGTTGGTACTGAGCCACCAGCTCATTTTCAGGGTCTGATATTGCTCATGGATTCTCATTTGCTATTCCTTTATGTTATTAATAACAAGATCATATATTAATAAACAGAATAGAAAAGGAAGTGAATGATTTCCTCTGCTATCCATGCACTTTCCATTTCCTTTTTAGTCAAACTGCTGGATAAATGACTTCTTAGCTCTGTCTATTCATATATAAGGATAAGGAACAGAAGTCAGGATCAGGCATTGTCTACCGATTAATCTACAGACATTTTTATTCCTATAAATGTGTAACTTCTAGGATCAAGGTGGGAGCTGAGTTTCCAAGGAAAATGTCTACTAAAAGGGAAGGCTCTGTTTCAAAGTTGAAGTTACTTATTTGAAAGGCAGGATTAAAAAACAAAAAACCTGAGCTACTTGCTCTAGGCTATATTTTTTACTTTTGTTCATCTCTGGGAAATTCATACAGTAAGCTGTCTTAAAATACCAAGTTTCTATGCTCCTCTGGATGATGGTGAAGTTAGTCCCTGACTCCTCCTTGCTTCCCCTGAAAAGTCTTGCAAGACTTACTACCATACTTGATTGGAAGTTCCCAAAGGTCAGGGTTTGGGCAGTATAGCCAGAGTTGGTTAATTATGCCTACAGGACAAATCTGGCTCCTAATGCCTGTTTGTGTAAATAAAGTTTTATCAGCACACAGTCACACTGATTCATTTATGTATTGTCTATGACTGCTTTCATGCTATGATTGCAGAACTGAGTAGTTACAACAAGGACAGTAAGGCCCACAGAAATGTTTGTTGACCCCACCTCATCTATTCCTTGTTTCCTTATATTTATCTCAACATGTTTTCTATGCTGATAATAATGACTAACATTCATAGAGTGGTTCCTATAAGCTGGACAATGTGCTAAGCCCCCTTTAAATGCATTCTCCTCATTCTCCTTATATTATCCATTATCTCTACGTTATCCCCAGAAATCTATGGGATAAAAAATATTATAATCCCCATTTTCCAGATATGAAAACTGAGAATTAACATTTGTAGCTCATCTAAGGTTGTGTAGCAGAAAGAGAATCTAAGCACTGTGTAGTCTAAGCCTCTACACAGTGCTGCTGAATAAGCATCAGAGATAATGGGTGGTAACATTCTCAGCTCAGGCAGATACTTCTCTATCTCCTCAAACTGAGGGGGAAGGGGTTGCCATTCTAAACGGAAGAAGTCTCCAAGAGGAAAGAGTCTGCTAGTGGAAAAAACCTGGTGTGTGATGTTAATGATTCATCATGCTTTTTTATTTCTCATTTTTGTTTTTTTAGAAATAGAGTCTTTCTCTGTTGACCAGGCTAGAGTGCAGTGGTGCATTCATAGCTCATTGTAACTTTAACCTTGAACTCCTAGAGTTCAAGCCATCCTCCCACCTCAGCCTTCTGAGTAGCTGGGACTATAGGCACAGGCCAGCAGGCCTGGCTAATTTTTAAAAAAATTTTTTGTAGGGACAGGGTCTCACCATGTTACTCAGGCTAGTCTTGAACTCCTGGTCTCAAGGGATCCTCCCATCTCAGCCTCCCAAAGTGTGTCTGGCATCATCCTACTTTTGATTCATGCATCTAATGATTCAGGATACTGTGGATTATGTTTTAAGTTGGTCCTAATGGACTAAAATTTGTAAACTAGTTGTCAAAATCCAGTGCACCTACCTGACCCCCAAGCTACAAATGAGAAAGTGAAATACAAGGATTGCTAAGGTAGTTGGGAGCATGATGTGGCATCAGATGACAGTGAGAGATGTTCTCCTCTGGCGAGTAGCCATTATCTGGATATTCCCTCCCCTTCCCCACTAAGTCCAGGTTTACCAGAAAACACTTGGAAAACGAGCAGGAGATTATTTAATCATTAAGATATTTTCCTCCTTTGAGAGCATCTCAGTGACAGTTTTATAATCTCTATGTCTGTGTTCAAAACACACCTTATTGCTAGTTCCTTCTTCATTAATATTTGAATCCTAGAAGGAGGGTACAAAATGTGAAAGGCAGCAAGTCAGAAAACGAATGAGGCAAATTATTTGCTCTCTGTTTCATGGAACAAGAATTATCAAAGTTTGCAGAACAGGGTGAAACAGGTGGCTGAACTGGGAGTCTGGAGCCAAGTGGAGGAGAGGCTTATAGAGCACAGTCTGCATTTAGTTCAGTAGAAAATGGGGAGCCATTGAAGATTTCTGGACAGGATAAAAGGGTCATCAGAGTTGCCTTCTGGGAAAATTAAGTTGGCAGCAGAGTGTATAGAATGGATCTGAGTCGTGAGAGGCAGGAACAAGGGTAACAGTGAATCCAGGTTAGGCTGTAAATGAACGTAGTAGAAATGAGAATGGAATAAAGAGGGAGACTGAAGGGATGCTGTAAATTGAGGAGTAGAGTCAGGGAAGTGGATGTGGTGGCTGGAAAGTCTGAGATGACCATACAAGTTAGGAGAAGAAAAGTCAAAGTCAGAGGAGAAACTGGTTTTGGGGAGAAGAGGATAAATCCAGTTGTAGACATCCAAGCGGAAATGTGGATTTAAATCTCAGGTGCAAATTCTAGCTGGAGATATGGAAGTATTTTTCCCCCTCCAGAAGAAGTAAATGTATGGAATATGTTATCCTGACAGTGCAGACAAAGCATATAAAGTTTTGGTAAATAAGCATGGAGGATATTCTAGAACTACTTCTTTCATTTGGCAAATGACATCATGGAGAACAATGAACACATTCTGCTCTGAATTAGCTCTTGGTATCATTGCCAGAGGCAGACTTTCTGGCTGGAGAAAACCCTGAACTGACACAGAGTGACCCCTCTAAGGTGACAGTGTTCAGATGTTGGGCTCATTGGCAGTGACATAGTGGAGTTTGTGTGTGGTTCAGCTGATGCCATTGCTTCTGAGGATCCCGTGCAGGCTGATGACTGACCATGACCCCAGTGCACCTCTCCAGTGGTTGAATACAAGTAGAAGCAGAGGCAAGAGTCACTGGGATCAGACTATCCTAATATGGAGTCCATGGTCCTCCAGGGGATCTGTGTGTAAAATTTAGGGAGTTGTGAACATAGGGGGGAAAAATTATGTGTTTATCTTTCACTAACCACGACAATAGATCATGATGGTATTAGCAGTACTTGTGACTTTGTTGCTCACGAAAATTACAGATTTTAAAATCCCATTTTATAGTTGTAGATGAAACCATAATTGTTTCATCTTGCATATTGATTTTGCTCATCATTTCAAGATTATGTAGCGATTAGCCCCACTGCTAGGGATTGTTTTTAATGAAGAAGCATATGCATTGCCATATTGCAAATTTGTGTAATGTTTTAATAATAGATTTCAACATATTTTTTCCTTTTGTAGTCACATGTATTTGAGGAATGGTTCATCGTTTCCACAAGATTGCTGAAGTGCCCATGACACACACAAAAATTAAGACATCTGTAATTGAGAATTGGTAAGGTGGGGCTGGAAGAGGGACCATTTTTGCACCTGTCAGCTTTATGATCAGTTTAAAAAATACGAATGTTTTTCCATGTGTACATTAATCCCGACGTATCAAAAGATGAATATTCCTTCAAAATTAGTCTGGAACAGCTATTGGCCTTTATTTTGCCTGAAACAGTCATTTATATTTTGTTTCTGAGGAAATTCATTTTGACCTAGATCTTTTATCCAAAACTTTTTATTTGGAAGGCACTGATTATTGTAAGAGAAAAAGAAGGAAATTTATGAAAAATTTAAATATTACCAGCTCAAAGGACTCTATGTTTACTCAAGAAAACTATCATCAGCATTTCTTGTGGGTTAATTAAGAATCAGTTTGTCAGATTTAATTTGACAAAAAGCTTGACTTGGGAATCTCATGGGTGCTTGTATAACAGATGATGTCCAGCTTCCAGAACTAGTGCATCAAGCACAGATTCATTTAGCAAGAATGAAAATGATGTGAAAATAAAACATTCAGAAAAGTTCTGCTGAATGAACCACAGCAAGTTACCCTATTGTCATTCACACAAATGCACAATCCCCAGGCACTCACAAACAGTTGTGAATGATGCAATGAAGAAAGGAGAAATGGAGCTGAGGTTTAAAGTAGACATCTCCCTGAACTTAGCGTGATACAACAGGCAAATCAACAGAGTAGGCTTTGCTGATTGAAGCAACCACACGTTTCCACCTAGAAGGTGCTCTCTGCAAGCATTTTGGCAGACTATAAGCATTCCATGGCATAATGGCCCATGTAAGTTAGTTATACTTATTAAGAAAGTTTTGAGGGAGGGGAGATCTTACATTTTTTTTTTTTTCGGTTTTTGAGATGGAGTCTCACTCTGTCGCCCAGACTGGAGTGCAGTGGCATGATCTCAGCTCACTGCAAGCTCCGCCTCCCGGGTTCATGCCATTCTCCTGCCTCAGCCTCCCGAGTAGCTGGGACTACAGGCGCCCGCCACCACACCCGGCTAATTTTTTGTATTTTTAGTAAAGATGAGGTTTCACCGTGTTAGCCAGGATGGTCTCGATCTCCTGACCTCGTGATCTGCCCGCCTCGGCCTCCCAAAGTGCTAGGATTACAGGCATGAGCCACTGCGCTTGGCCCTTAAATGTTTTAAATGGAATGGAACCATGGGATTAAAATAAAAGATGCTAAGAGGAAGAAGATATAGAATATTTTAAGAAAACAATTCTTCAGAAATAACTTCCAAAGGAAATTCAACCCTGCTTCTGACTTTTCATAAATTTTAAAGTACTGCTTTGATGAAGTATGCTCTTCAGTGCATTTGACAGGGGACCTTGAGACCGTTTCATGAATTATGATGACTGCAGTGTACATGCTGACATTAGAGACTATAGCTGACCCAGCACAGCACTTTGCCTGGAGGACAGGCCACCTAATGAAATCAAAACTTCATCAGCAGAGGAAAGTACTAGAGTCATTTATTTCTTCCGGCATCCTAAATTTACCTTTCTTTCTAAATTTGGTACTTTGCAAAATATCCTTTATGCATAATGTTTCCACAAGAGAAGTGCATTTGGCACCCGAGATCTACTCAGAGCACACCCCAGCTTCCATTGCAAAGCAGCAAAAATTAAATATGACATTTTTGGTATCTTTAGTGGTGACTTGGAATACTTGATTAGAATGCTGCACAATTTTCCTTTTAAAGTGTAATGAACCTTAAATATTAACAAAGACCCTAATCAATAAATACTGTCACTGAAATCTGTGAATTTTTTTTTTTTTTTTGAGACAGAGTCTTGCTCTGTCACCCAGGCTGGAGTGCAGTGGTGCCATCTCGGCTCACTGCAAGCTCCGCCCCCGGGGTTCACGCCATTCTCCTGCCTCAGCCTCCCGAGTAGTTGGGACTACAGGCGCCCCCCACCACGCCTGGCTAATTTGTTTTGTTTTGTTTTGTTTTGCTTTGTATTTTTAGTAGAGACAGGGTTTCTCCACGTTAGCCAGGATGGTCTCGATCTCCTGACCTTGTGATCCGCCTGCCTCTGCCTCCCAAAGTGCTGGGATTACAGGCGTGAGCCACCGTGCCCGGCCTGTGAAGTTTTAAAAATAGTGTCATCAGCGAACAGTTTTTAAAGAATGAAATGTTGCATTTTACATGTGGGTTGTTAAGAGGAAATTGAAGGATATGGGAAAGCATGGTTTCTGCTTGCTTAGAGTGTTTCTTTAGAGGACTATGGCTAGTGTAAGCAAGCTAGGAGATGGTAACAGAACCCATAAACAGTTCAAGAGATTTCCCTCAGAGCACTTGGTGGACTCTGCGTAGACAGAGATGGAGCATGCCTTCTCACCCCAGGATCAGAGAATTTGTGTGGCCAGAAGGATTTCTGATTCAGTCTCCCTTTGAGGACAGGGATTATTTTTGAAACATCACTGATAGACACTTGTGCAGTCTCTCTCTAAACCCCTCCAGCAATCAGGCCCCTCCCATCATTTTACGGCGGCATAGCCCTGTTGCAGACAGCTCTACTGTTGGAAAACGATTTTCTCCTGAGTTCGTTCTCCTTGTCTGGGACCTTTACTCCTTGGTCAGATTCTGGACCACAGAGGACGTGTGCGCCTTCCTCCCTAAGAGAGTTCTTCAGATGTTTGAGGCTGGTTTTATCATGACTTCCCTGTTGGTCTTCAGATTCAGTATACCAAGCCCAGTTTGCTGTCTACTTTACATACGAAATTATGTCCTGATGTGTCATTCTCCTTGTCACTGTTCTTTACGTTTGCCCAGTTTGTTACCGTATTCCTCAAAGTGGGACTCAGACTCATTCTCATTCTTCAGTGTAAGCAAAAGAATTGGCATTTAATCACCAACAGTAAATATCTGCATTTTCCATTCTTGCGGGGGAATACAGATTCAAACTTGATACTGCCCAGCTACAGCAAAAGTTTGGTTTCAAAAAAGACTGTCTCAAGGATATGCAATCACTTGTTTTCTTGTACTTTTCTTACCACACCACGGGGCCTGGAGCAAAGCTGACCACTGGCAATCTGTGTACTTGGACCCTACTACTTTGGTCCCTAAAGGAATTGCTTTAACTAAACTGTATTGGATTTTCTGCTATTTCCTTCAGAAGGAGTAAAAAACATTTAACCAGCTTACTGTACTTTAAGAATTTCTCCATATTTCACATTGTATTTGCTCAATGAGGCATCCTGTGAGAAATTTCTCTCAGGATTTTACTGCAAGAAAAATCTATTAACATGTTGCTTCTGGCAAAGAGGATGAAGTTTTAGGTTTTGGAGACTGTGATCTTTTAGCATATTTGTTTCCTTGCCAGGAGGCTCAAAGGTGAATTTGGGACCCACATTACAAATAGTAATAGTGTCCCAGATCCTTCTGGCATACATTTTTATGGGTTAACTTCATTTCCAATTTCTTTGCACTGTTCTATCATTATCTTACTTTCGCTGTATTATACTGTATTATATCAATCACAAATATTTACAGACATTGTACCAGGAACTGGGAACTCAGGCATAGTCTGCATCCTAACCAGGACTTTCAGTTAAATGGGAAGACAAACCTTTGCTTATTTTTATCCACTTATACTACATATATTATGTAAGCAGCCACAGATGTTTTCTGCACATTACAAGGTATTCAGAATATATTTGACCAAATAACAAAAGCCATAAAGATGTGTTTTTGTCTATTACTACTCTTTCTTTGAAATGGGAGTATTCAATCTAAAGCTGCATTCTTTTTAAAGAACTAAATGACACCATTGATTCAGATTGAACTTAAATGAAAATGAGTAGATTTTGCTCACTTGGATTTCTGGAAAGCCTTTATATTTGGTACATTTACATATTACTATGGTAATCTTGATTCTTTTATTCCTCGCATGAACTACCCACTCCCTAAACAAGAACCTCCTAATGTCCTACCCTTATCTTTCAGATTTCTTTACAAACACCATGTCTTGACTTTGGAGCCCCCCCATCAGGTACCTCTTCTCCCAAGACTATTTTCATCCTACTTGAATTTCTCTTTCTTTCCCTCAGAGATATTATAAAGCACTTATCAGTACTTTGCTGAACTCAAGACATTATCTACTCTATTGTCCTGATGTAGCAATCTGGTTAACCTATCAAGATAAGAAATAAGCATTATGTAATGTAATTTTTTTGCTCTTAATGAATTTATGTTATTTTCTAGTAATGATGGCTGTTCTTTCCTTTTTTTTTGAGAGAGAGAGTTTCGCTCTTGTTGCCTAGGCTGGAGTGCAATAGCACAATCTCAGCTCACTGCAACCTCCGCCTCCCAGGTTCAAGCGATTCTCCTGCCTCAGCCTCCCAAGTAGCTGGGACTCCAGGCATGTACCACCATGACTGGCTAATTTTGTATTTTTAGTAGAGACGGGGCTTCACCATGTTGGTCAGTCTGGTCTTGAACTCCCGACCTGAAGTGATCCATCCGCCTCGGCCTCCCAAAGTGCTGGGATTACAAGCATGAGTCACTGTGCCTGGCCCTCAAGTTTATTATAAATCATTTGCTTAATATTCTATCTATAATATTTCTAGGAATTCTTATTGAGCTTATCAATATACAAAGCCCAGGGCCTCCTATTTTACTCCTTTTTGACACTCAGGATATTTTTCTCTCGCTGGTCATTTGTCATTCATTACATTTTTTCAAGATTTATTAAAATTTATCATACCCCTGAACCTAAAGTAAAAGCTAAAATATGATGAGAAATTATTAATGAAAGTTCTGCAGTTTCATCTTCAAATACTTTGATGCCTTATGATACACATCTAGATGCAAAAATATGAACTCATTAATCGCCAACAATTTTCTGATCTCATATTTTCATTGTTTCTCTTAATCATATTTTTAAAAATCCCTTTTAGTGTTAAAGAAGAAAATCATGCTTTTTTTCCCCAAGTTTTATTTTAGATAGAGGGGGTACATGTACAGATCTATTACATGGGTATATTACACTCTGGTAGTCATCACAGTACCCAGTAGGTAGTTTTTTGAACCATGCCCCTCTCCTTCCCCTCCCCTTTAGTAGTCAGCAGTGTCTGTTATTCTCATGTTTATGACCATGGGTACTCAACATTTAGCATCCACTTATAAGTGAGAACATCTGGTATTTGTTTTTTTTGTTCCTGTACTAATTTGCTTAGGATTTTGGCCTCCCGTTCCATCCATGTTGGGACAAAGGACATGATTTCATTCTTTTGTTTGTTTGTTTGTTTTTAGTGGTTGGGTGATCCCAGGGAATTTTATTACTTTATCCCAGAATCTCAGTTGCCTCATCTATAAGTTGGGGATAATAATGGCACCCATTTCATAATTATGAAGATTAAATACATTAAGGAAAACACTACTATGTGCCTAGCACCTGCTAAACACTCAACAAAGGTTATCTGTACACACTGATGTCTCAAACAGGGACGGAATGTTTAACACAGAAAACAGGAGGTTTTAGCCACTCACTTGTTCTCCTGGCTCCCGAAACATGAGCTGCCTCTCCCCAATTCATCCAAGCCCATAAAGATAGTTGTCCTTGTCCTTAGTCTCCACAGGTGTTCAGTGTGAGCCAACTGCCAGATGGCTTTCATCAGCACAACTGAATAACCCACTTATGCCTAGTGTTCCATTATTGGAACGCTAAGTTTATGGGAATTATTTATATCCTACTGCTCAAGGTCATCACCAAGATCTGATTTTTCACACAAAAAATTTGTAACCTCCAGCATAAATGGGATAATCAAAGCAATTGTGGCAGTTTTGAGAGGACAAAACTCTAGAGTTTAATCTTCCAGCTTGACTAACTTGGAAGCGTTCCTGTGAATATAAAAGATCTTGTTGGGGGCGGTGGAGAAGCTGAGATTGGCTCCGCGGCTGTACTTCCAGCTCAAGGCCAGGTCATAGTCCCGCTGCAGGTTCTGCTGCAGGCTGTCGGCCGCCTTCTAGCTGAGGGCCATGTTAGGCCTTGCAATCATGCTGGGGGGTGTGGAGAGGGGTGGCAGCTGAATGAAGGGGACAGGTTTTTGAAGCCACCCGTAAGTTTGAGAAACTTCAGTTTCTGTTCTTCGTTCTCAAAATCAGCAGTATCCCACTGACCTAACTGGGTTCCCCTCCACTTCCTGGTTTCAGAAGCTTCCGTCTTGCCTGACTCGCCATCTATCTCTCCTTGCAAGGCCTTTCGCCTCACCTGGTCTATGTGCGCCTCGTCCATGTTGCCTTTCTTTTCCAACACCACCTCTAAGTCCGTGTCTGTTTCCTCCTTCCAAGGATCTCTTGCTACTCCACTCTCTTTCCTCTTCTTTTTCTTCCTTTTCAGAGCTGGCTCCTCAATGATTGGCTGCTCTACCTTCTTGGACTTCATCTTTTTCTTTGCGGGGGCCTTAGGGCCATTTCCTATGGGGATGGATGTATTCCGGATCCTCAACTTTGGCTTCTTTTTACTTCCTTTCCTAGGGCTGCTCTCCATGGACCTGGAAGGCTTGGAGTGGCCTGGGAGGGCATCTCCCTCCTGGTGGATTTTTTTTTCTTCTTCTTCACCTTCCCACTGTGTTCCCTGGGGCTCTTCTGCTTCTGTTATCTGCCCCAAGGTTGCCTGTTCCTCACCCTTCTTCCCCACTGAGCAGGTGTCGGCAGCATCCCCAGCCTCGCAGAATCAAGGATCCTGGACTGAGGGGTCCTGGGCCCCCTTTGTTTCCTTCTTGTGGTTTTTGAGCTTCTTGCCAACTGTGGTTTCCTCTTCACCCTGTCTGAGGTCTGGGGAGGTTTTCACGCCAGAGGCATGGAACATGGCTGGAGGTGACTTCTTCTTTTTCTTTTCCCCAGGGAGGAACTCCAAGCGACCAAGCACCTGCTTCCTGGGGCTGGGTGACTTCTCTGGCCATCTGGCACGCAGCGTGTCAAGTTCTACGTGCTCCTCGCAAAGGGTGCTGACACACTTCTTTTTCTTCACTAGAGACATCTCAGGTACCTTCCCATGGACCACACTTTTAGAGGGGGATGTGGCTCTTACAGGAGAAACATTGGCAAAGTAATCATCATTGTTTAAAATTGAGTATTGAGTCTCTGGTTCTTTGACCACTTTCTTCTTTTTCTCTCTGGGAGCCCAGGGCCCACGTATCCTTTGTGTGTCTTGGTGATCATTCTGATGGGCCAAACTTCCCCACCTCCACGTGACAGCCTGCTCCACTGTGACCTCAATTTCATTCTTTTTTATGGCTGTGTAGCATTCCATGGTATATGTGTTCCACATTTTCCTTCTTTCTTTTCTTTTTCTTTTGAGATGGAGTCTCGTACTGTCACCTTGGCTGGAGTGCAATGGTGCGATCTCGGCTCACTGCAACCTCTGCCTGCCAGGTTCAACTGATTATCCTGCCTCAGCCTCCCGCTAGGATTACAGGCGCCCATCATCGGGCCCAGCTAATATTTTGTATTTTTAGTAGAGATGGGGTTTCACCACGTTGGCCAGGCTGGTCTCGAACTCCTGATCTTGTGATTCACCTGCCTTGGCCTCCCAGAGTGCTGGGATTACAGGCATGAGCCACTGTACCTGACCTCCACATTTTCTTTATCCGATCCACCACTGATGGGCAGCTAGTTGACTCCATATTTTTGCTGTTGTGAATAGTGTAGCAATGAACATAGGAGTACATGTGTCTTTTTGGTGTAATGATCTATTTTCTTTTGGGTATATACCCAGTAATGGTATTGCTGGGTCAAATGGTAGCTCTCTGTTTTAAGTTCTTTAAGAAATCTCTAAACTGCTTTCTGCAGTAGCTGAACTAATTTACCTTCCCACTAACAGTATATGAGTGGTCCCTTTTCTCCACAGCCTCACCAGCATCTGTTGTTTTCTGACTTTTTAATACTAGCTGTTCTGACCAGTGTGAGATGAAATATCATTGTGGTTCTCATTTGCATTCTGTGGTGGAAAATCAGGCTTTTTGATGGAAAATTAGGAATAGGTTAGGATTTTAATAGCTCTAATCTCTTGGTGTTAATGTAACAATACTGACCATCAACAAATAGGATTATTTCTTCTCTATTCCTGTAATTTTAAAAAGTCCTTTTTGGGGACAGGGGAATGTTGTGGTTTATCTGGCTTTCAGCTCATTTAAATTACTCTTGATGACTGTGGTTTTTTAAGTTGTTAAAAATATGCTGTTAGTTACATGTCTTCCATTTTCTCAATATTTAAAAACACAGAGTAAAAATTCTGAGTTCTTTGGAGAATTTCTGTGTGAACAAGACTGGTTTATTCCTATGTTCTTTCTTGCTTCTTTTTTTTTGGTGCATGTGTCACAACGTATTGCTCTGTTGCCCACACTAGTGTACAGTGGCCAGATCATATAGCTCACTGCAGCCTTGAACATCTGGGCTCATGCAATCCTTCTGCTTCAGCCTCCCAAGTATCTAGGACCACAGGCACATGCCACCATGCCCGGTTAATTTAGACAAACATTTTTGTAGCGACGGAGTCTCACTATGTTGCCCAGGCTGGTCTAACTATTGATCTAATGTGATCTTCCTGCATTGGCCTCCCAAAGTGCTGGTATTACAGGTGTGAGCCACTGTGCCTGACTTCTTGCTCTTCTTACAGGCCTTCTCTGGGGCTTCAAATTTCTTGTTTTTACTGTTATTAAAAAAAATTGTTGGGATTGGTTCCAAGATGGACAGATAGCAATAGCTCTGGTCTGCAGCTCCCAGTGTGATCAACACAGAAGATGGGTGATTTCTGCATTTCCAACTGAGGTACTTGGTTCATCTCATTGGGACTGGTTGGACAGTGGGTGCAACCCATGGAGGGCGAGCTGAAGCAGGACAGGGCATCGCCTCACCCAGGAAGCACAAGGGGTTGGGAGATTTCCATTTACTAGCCAAGGGAAGCCATGACAGACTGTATCTGGAAAATCAGGACACTGCCTCCCAAATACTGGGCTTTTCCAATGATCTTAGCAAACAGCACACCAGGAGAGTGTATCCCGTGCCTGGCTTGGTGGGTCCCACACCCATGGAGCCTTGCTCACTGCTGGCACAGCAGTCCAAGATCAAACTGTGAGGCAGCAGCCTGGCTCGGGGAGGGGCATCCACTATTGCCGAGCCTTGAGTAGGTAAACGAAGTGGCCAGGAAGCTCGAACTGGGTGAAGCCCACCACAGCTCAACAAGGCCTGCCTGCCTCTGTCGACTCAACCTCTGGGAGCAGGACATTGCTGAACAAAGGCAACAGAAACCTCTGCAGACTTAAACGTCCTTGTCTGACCACTCTGAAGAGAGCAGTGGTTTTCCCAGCATGGTGTTTGAGATCTGAGAATGGACACACTTGCCTCCTCAAGTGTTTCCCTGACCCCCATGTAGCCTAACTGGGAGACACCTCCTAGTGGGGGCTGACTGACACCTCATACAGCCAGACGCCCCTCTGGGATGAAGCTTCCAGAGGAAGGATCGGCAGCAATATTTGCTATTCTGCAATATTGCTGTTCTGCAGCCTCTGCTGGTGATACCCAGGAAAACAGGGTCTGAAGTGGACCTCCAGCAAAATCCAATAGACCTGCCCCTGAGGGACCTGACTGTTAGAAGGAAAACTAAAAAACAGAAAGGAATAGCATCAACATCAACAAAAAGGACATCCATACCAAAACCCCATCTGTAGATCACCATCATCAAAGACCAAAAGTAGATAAAACCACAAAGATGGGGAGAAACCAGAGCAGAAAAGCTGAAAATTCTAAAAAGCAGAGCGCCTCTTCTCCTCCAAAGGATTGCAGCTCCTCACCAGCAGTGGAACAAAGCTGGATGGAGATGACTTTGACGAGTTGGCAGAAGTAGGCTTCAGAAGGTCAGTAATAAGAGACTTCTCTGAGCTAAAGGAGGATGTTCAAACCCATGGCAAGCAACCTAAAAACTTTGAATAAAGGTTAGATGAATGGCTAACTAGAATAAACAGTGTAGAGAAGACTTAAATGACCTGATGGAGCTGAAAACCTTGGCACGAGAACTACCTGAGGTATGCACAAGCTTCAACAGTCTGTTTGATCAAGTGGAAGAAAGGGTATCAGTGATTGAAGATCAAATTAATGAAATGAAGCGAGAAGAGAAGTTTAGAGACAAAAGAGTAAAAATAAATGAACAAAGCCTCCAAGAAATGTGGGACTATGTGAAAAGACAAAATCTGTATTTGATTGGTGTACCTGAAAGTGACAGGGAGAATGGAACCAAGTTGGAAAACACTCTTCAGGATATTATCCAGGAGAACTTCCCCAACCTAGCAAGACAGGCCAACATTCAAATTCAGGAAATACAGAGAACACCACAAAGATACTCCTTGAGAAGAACAACCCCAAGACACATAATGTCAAATTCACCAAGGTTGAAATGAAGGAAAAAATATTAAGGGAAGTCAGAGAGAAAGGTTGGGTTACCCACAAAGGGAAGCCCATCAGACTAACAGCGGATCTCTCGGCAGAAACTCTACAAGCCAGAAGAGAGTGGGGCAGATATTCAACATTCTTAAAGAAAATAATTTTCAACCCAGAATTTCATATCCAGCCAAAGTAAGCTTCATAAGTGAAGGAGAAATAAAATCCTTTACAGATAAGCAAATACTGAGAGATTTTGTCACCACCAGGCCTGCCTTACAAGAGCTCCTGAAGGAAGCACTAAACATGGAAAGGAACAACTGGTACCAGCCACTGCAAAAACATGTCAAATTGTAAAGACCATCGATGCTAGGAAGAAACTGCACCAACTAATGGGCAAAATAATCAACTAACATCATAATGACAGGATCAAATTCACACATAAAATATTAACCTTAAATGTAAATGGGCTAAATGCCCCAATTAAAAGACACAGACTGGCAAATTGGATAAAGAGTCAAGACCCATCAGTGTGTTGTATTCAGGAGACCCATCTCAGGTGCAGAGAAATACATAGGCTCAAAATAAAGGGATGGAGGAAGATCTACCAAGCAAATGGAAAGCAGAAAAAATAAAGCCGGGGTTGCATTCCTAGTCTCTGATAAGACAGACTTTAAACCAACAAAGATCAAAAGAGACAAAGAAGGCCATTACATAATGGTAAAGGGATCAATTCAACAAGAAGAGCTAATCATCCTAAATATATATGCGCCCAATACAGGAGCACCCAGATTCATAAAGCAAGTCCTTAGAGACCTACAAAGAGACTTAGACTCCTACACAATAATAATGGGAGACTTTAACACCCCACTGTCAATATTAGACAGATCGACGAGACAGAAGGTTAACAAGAATATCCAGGACTTGAACTCAGCTCTGCACCAAGCAGACCTAATAGACATTTACAGAACTCTCCACCCCAAATCAACAGAATATACATTCTTCTCAGC